>NC_053425.1:3447799-3751039 GCF_007990345.1 Gossypium hirsutum
GAAAAACTATTCTTATCCCAGTTAGATATCCAAATTGGCATTTAGAACCCATCCGGATTGCCACATAAGATTGTTGTTAGGGAAGTAACTGAGCTTAACGGCAGAGTAACTACTATGTAACAAAACAATAACATAAGTGACTAAAACGTAACATTTTAAACATAATCAACAAAAATGTAATCTGGGACAAACGAAAATAACTATTTTTATAGTTTATCCATATTTGTTTTGCCATTTGTAAAGATGATTTGTGATTATTCTTTTCAATAATACCATTTTTAAAATTTTAACTCGAAATCTCTTCTCAAAAGTAGAATATAACTTACTATTACACTTAATGATTAGATAAGATAAATTTTTAAATACAAAAATGATAAAAATATATATATAAACATTGTTGTATATCATGATTAGTGAATATAATATATTATATCTTTTAGGTATTTAAAATTATCTAATTTAAATATAACCTAAACTCTATCTAGTATGTTCGATGTTTTACGTAAGCAAACATGTCATCATGTTTGATTCCAAGAACTTGCTAGAAATTTTTGAGTCATTGTGAATATATTTATACACTAATAGTAATTATATCTTATGCGTATGAAAATCATAAATTTAAAATACATATGTGGGAGACTTTAGATGGTCTGCTTCTTTATCACAAGCGAGAACTTGATAAAATAACGATATTCATTGATAGTCTAAACACGGGCAATTGATAATATCAAAGTCTTCAAATTTTAAAGCGTATTGAATAATGGAGGTTAAGACATGTTCCTAATGAAGAGAATAAATATGCACATTTCCTAGCTAAAATAGCTTTAGACAAGAATGAAGGTGTTCAGGTTTTCGATGAAGCTCTTGGGGAGCTCATACTAATTTAAAATGTTTGATTTGGTAATTTGATTTCGTTTTCATAACTAATTGAATTGATAGTATTTAGTCATTCTCGTGACTTATTCTTAACTAAGGTCGTTTATTTTGAAGTGATCATATTTTTACAATAGTTATTTTTTTTTTGTGATAAAAAAAATTACATCAAATTTCCTTGAAGAAAAGCTTGGCTACTTTGATCACGTTGCAACATCGCTAAGACTGCATCAGGAGGGTTCTCGTAAATCTGTAAACTTATCTTCCATTCTAGACTCATCTTTGCCAAGCAATTGGCCACTGAATTAGCTTCTCTAGGAACATACCTTATCCACCACTGCCCTTCAGATTCTAAAATTCGTTTAACTCTCCTAAGCATTGTAACTCCTGAGTCGTCCCCCCACGCTCTTGTAGGGCTTTGACCACCTCCGGATTATCAATTTGAACTATTCTTTATTTTATGTCTAACTATTGTAAAACATATGTAATAAATAAGTATTTTCCTCGTGTTCTTACACTAATAACCAAAAGAGACATTATTATTTTATCCCACATCACTTAGATAAGGGTTTTGAACTTTGTTTAACTATTATTTAACACTTCCATGGGAGAAAATACAATCAATGTTCCAAACCCTAATTCGATTTTGATGTCAACAACATCTCCCTACGACGGTTCAACAAAGCTAACATCTTATCAGTATCAGGCAAGTTGTCTTTGATTACAGGGACTGATTTGAAATTTTGGATCCACGAGCTCACTCGAGGGAACTTGTGTGGCTCAAAGATTTTAAGCCCTGCAAAGTCTTCGATAAGCCCGAGCCAGTGAGCAACCATGCAAAATGCAATGTCCACCATGTTTATCTCGTCTCCGCCAAAGAATTTTTTCCCTCCGATCAGCGCATGTTCTTCCATTGCTTCCAACATTTCCAACCACTCATTCACTACCGCTTGTTGTTCTTCACCTTCGGTTCGATAAAGCTTTGAGAGTAAAAGGACTCTATTTTAAGCAGAGATTCTAGTATCTGCCATCAAAAGTTATTTACCATAAAAAAATCCAAACTAAAAAGTGTTAAAATCTTAATTTCAACTAGGTTAAAATATGCTATAAGTCCTTGTATGCTTTGTATATTTGCAATGTAGTCCTATTTTTTATTTCAATAAATTTAATCCCACTACCGTTAAAGTTAAAAAGGGTTAAATCACTTTACGGGGCTAAAACTTAGTAACTACTCCCACATTGGGGCCTGAACTCTTTTTTTGTTCAAATTAGTTCTTGAACTTGGTGACTGTTCTCGCGATATGGCCTGAATTATTTTTTGTTTAAGTTAATCCCTGAACTTGACAATTATTCCAACATTAAAGCTTAGATTTTTTTTGTCCAAGTTAAACATTGTTTGATAATATTTTCAATGATTAATATTTTACATAAGTTTGATACTCCAATAGAATTTTCTATAAAAAAGTGTGGAAAATGATGAGTAAAGAAAATCTAATTATAACTTCATGGAAAATATTTTCAATGAACTCAATTTTATTTTATTTATTTTAATATTTTGTTATCCTATAAAAACTTAATGTTTAAAAAACTTGATTTTGGTTTAGAATAAAGTAAAATGTTTAAAAATTAATTATAACATGTAAACTATAATTTTATATAATTCAAAATCTATATTTATAAAAAAAATCTAATTTTATTCCATAATTAATTTTAATTAATGTATCAAACAAATTTTATAACTTAAATTCCGCACTTCAATTTTCAATAATAACCCTTATTTTTTCAATACTTAATTTTCCAATTTATCAAACAACACCTTAATCCTTAATATTTCCTTAAAACCCTAATGCTCAAGCCTAGTTCAAGCACTAACATGAGATCAATTACCAAGTTTAGGGATTAACTTGAACAAAAAAAAGTCCATACCCCAATGTAGGAACAATTACCTAGTTCAAGCCTTAACATGTGAACAATTGCCAAGTTTATAGATTAATTTGGACAAAAAAAAGTTGAAACCCCAATGTGAGAATTATTGTCAAGTTCATGCCTCAAATTATGATTTAACCCATTTAAAAATGTAAATATAACCGTAAACACAATTAACTCTTTATGTTAAATTCGAGTTCATAACTCCATTTTTTTTGGTTATATGACTATTAAATGAGTAACTTTTTTTTTATTTAAAAATATCGCACCAACAAATTTAACAAAAAAAATTAACTGTGTTAACAATTAAATATAAATTTTGATATATAAAAAGTAGAGAAATTAAATTCTTGGAAATAAAAATAGATGACTAAATTCTAAATATATGAAGAATATGGGACTTAAGAGTGTATTTTAACTTTTCAACTATCATTAACTATTTAATACTAGATTATAATAAAATTGTCTATCATTTTGTTGTCCTCGATCTTGAGTCAATGTCGAGTTAACTTGTGACATCAACTCAATTAAGGGTATTATTATTAACTATATATAACTGGTGGAGATAATAAATCGTGCATAATAAAATAAAAATGTATAAAAAATATTAAAATAAAACTTTAGTTGAATGGTAATTTAAAAACTTTAAGAATGCAATTGGCATGGGTTTGATACCTACCATGTTCATTTTTTTTAATGAAAATATTAAAATACCTTCGAATAATATTACTTATTTTAATTACATTAAAGCCTTCCCGTAATTTTCTAACCGAGTTGGTGCCCCGTTGACTTGTGACACCAACTTAATCAGGTGCTTTATTAATACTAGAAATCCTATCACACACTTATGCATATGGAAACAACAAATTTAGAATACAGATGTGTATTTAAAAATAACATACAATATATAATAAAATGTATAAGTTGATACAAATATTAATAATAACACGTAAAATATGTAAGATATTAAAATTTTAAAAAATAGATTAAAATTGTTTATCGTGATATTGTAATCAATCTTGAGTTATGTCGAGTTAAGTTAAAACACCAGTTCGATCAAATACATTAATATATGTACTAGAAATCCTCTCTATATATAATTGGTTGGGGTAATAAAGCATGCATAATAAAAATTAAAATGTAAAAAATATTAAAATAGTACTTTAATCGAGTGATAAATTAAAAGTTTTTCTAACCTAGTTGACTCGTTTTCAATTCCCCCATATGCATTTTTATTAATTTTTAAAATAAAAAGACTAAATTACCCTCAAATAAAATACATTATTTTAATTATAAAAAAACATCTCCGTAATTTTTCTAATTTAATTGGTGCCACCTAGACCTGTTCATGGGTTAGGCTATTAGCTCAGGCTCGAAGTCCCACTTGAAATTTGAGAGGGTTTGGACAAAAATATTAGGTTCGAAAAAAATTAAACCGGTTTAAAATATGAGTTGGGCTCGAGCTTGAACATTCAAAGACCCAATCCCAATCTGTTTTAAGTTTATAATACTTTATATTATGTTATTTTTATATATTATATAATTTAGAACACTTTAAAAAATAAGCCTATACTAAATATATAATACTATTATAATGTAAACATTAAAATAATGTTAAAATCACTATATAAAAAAATTTAAATAAATAAAAAATATAAAAAATTATTAATATTAAAATAAAATAAAATAAATATACTTTTTTAAAAAAAATTAAAATTAATATGGGTGAGCCTAAAATGGGTTTAGATTAGTTTATTGCAAACATAGGTGAGTTTGGGCAAAATTTTAAGCTTATATTTTGATTTAGACAAACATAATGTATGTTAATATCACGTTTATACTCAATTCGAACCCGACCTAACCCAAGAGCACATCTAGTGCCACCCTTATCAACTCAATACAACACTTAATAAATAATATTCACTATTGATATAAATAAATAAATATAAATATAAAAAATCAATAAATGGGAAATTCTTCATATGCATCAAATAAATAGAAAAAGGTTTAACTGCAAAATTAGTGTCTAAACTAGGTCAATTTTCTCAATTTAAGTACATAAATTTTTTGGTCAGAAATATGCTTAAACTATTATTTTCGTTACATTTTATCTAAAAAAGTGTACGATGCCAATAAAACATGGTGCTATATTTTTTTTGGTAAAATAGGATAAAATTAACCGTTTAAATATCATTTTTATAAAAAAAAACTATTAGGCACCTAAGTGATAAATACGATATAGTCTGAGGGTTAACTTTGTATTTAAGCCAAAAAAGAAAAGAAGAGGATTTTACCTTGTCATCGGCAAATTTGATCCAAAATAGAGCAACGGCTCTGTCATAGGGATCAGCAGGCAGCAAGGGATTTTGCGGCCAAATCTCATCGATATATCGAAGGATGACGGTGGATTCACAGATCGGTTTGCCGTCGTGAAGGAGTACTGGGATCTTCTTATGAACTGGATTATATTGAAGAAGCAAAGACTCTTGTTGGAGAGATCTTCGATGTATTCGTAAGGTATGCCTTTGAGTTTCAAAGCCCAAATTACTCTGTAAACGTACGGACTAAGCCAAGTTCCGAACAATTTCACGACCGCCATGGTTGGGAGATTAGTCGATTTTCTGGTAGATTCTGAGACCGGAGAGTGTAAATTTATAGTAGGATTAGTAGTCAAAGCTTTGAGTAAGGTAAAGATGAAGTGTTAATAAAAGGAATTAAAGAGAGTACATAAAAATATTTGTATATAATAATATAAGGTAATGTCATGCATGATGCAACTTTATTACTTGGTTTTTGTAATTTGAATAAATATTTTGAGAATCGGATTGGTAGTCGTATCAGTCAGGTTATTAACTCATCGATCTGACAAATTCGATTAGTTCGATAAAAAAAATAATAATAACTTCATTAAAAATATTTACAAAAATCTAGTTCAACCGTAAATTCAACTAATTTTTTTAACTAATTCAATCGATTTAATACTTTTCTTCGAATAGATATCCTAACTTATTTCCAATCCAATCAATCAATTCGATTATTAGTTTTTGATTCAATAAATTGATCGATTGTGACAACATTAAAAATATATCTACATATTTTATTTTGCGTTTTGAATTTTGTATATTTACCGCCTAATTTCAAATAGAAATATAAATATGAATTATTATATATGTCTTTTCTTGTATAGTTAATGTATCATATATATTTAATTTACAATTTATGAACATTGTTTATGGAAGAAGGTATCATTTCTCCCGTTTATGGTTACTCTTTCTAACAACATCATATTTAAAATTTTAACCTGAATTTTCTTCTTAAAAATACAATATAACCTACTATTACACTTAAAATTATTAAAAACAATATATATAAAAATATATTGTCGTAATCATGATTACATGAATATAATATATTATTTTTTATGGTATTTAAAATTATCTAATTTAAATAGAACCTAATCTCTATCTAGTATGTTTAAAATAGTTTATCTTTGATGTTTTACCTAAGCAAACATTTGTGATCATGTTGTGGAAGCACTTCTTTGATTCCAACAACTTATTAATATTTATTTATGAAAAAAAAATTAAAATTTGTTTTACTCAACGGTGGTGTCAGCCTCCGGCCATCAATCCTTTCTTTCTTATTCTCATTCATTACACATGACTTCTCTCTTTTCAGTTTGCAGATCTATTTTGGATGTATCTTTATTGTTTTCACAAGTTGTGATGGACAGATGACGGTGTCTGTCATTTGCTAAAACTTCATCGGCCACCAGTGCCTCTTCGTCAACTTATTACTATGTTTAGGAGTATTTCATAATAATAAATGATTTCACGAGTTGATTTGGCCCATGTTGTCACGAGTTTTATAAGTCTTCAGTTTTAGAATTTTTTTCTACTCTTGTAACACGTTTTTTAGTCTTGCTTATGCATATAATCTTAGTTTTACAAGTGATTTTAGGGATGATTTTGTTGTCGTCCTCTCTAGTTTGGTGAATGCTCGATTCTTTTTTCAATTTTTCTCGCTGCTTTGGGCCATCCGGGGCTGATTTCCTTATCGTATTAAGTGCTTGCAACCACTCCAAATATGTCGTACTTGAATTGTGACAAAACCAATTGCCAACGTGTTATAATGTTCTATTGATGATGATACTAAAGTCTTTGTTGTGTTGATAGAACTTGTCTTTCACTATCTTTAAAATTTTTATATTTTCATTTTTCAAAAATCATATTTAAAATTTCAACCAATCACATTTCTTTAATTTTTTTCATTTTCTAAAAACAAAAACAAAAACAAAAATGAAAATGAAAATGTTCTTTATTTCTTGAACAAGAAGGAACCTAATCCTTTTAGGATTTGATGCTACCTCTCCGAATAACATCCTTTCAAAAACTAAAGCAATTTAATTTCTTATTTTTTTTGCCAATTGAGTCTTACCTCGATTGGCATTGGTATTTTTACCAGTATAAGAGGACATAAATTTGAGTGCGCTGAAGCGTATTATTCTCTTATTTAAGAGTTAAGAAAAGACTATGAGTAGTTCTAAGTATTGTATCAAAAAGAACAGATAATACACAAGCTTACTATCATTCAATGGGCTCTTTTGGTTTTGAATTCTCCTTGGAATCATTAATGAGTTGCTGGTGACATTTCCCTTTGACACCTTAAGTAAGCAAGCATGGCATCAAGGTCAGGGAGATCTTCTTTGATGACAGGAACTTGCTTGAAATTTTTGAGCCATACATGCAAACGATGGAGCTTATGAGCTTCAAGCAGTTTCTCCCCTTCCAACCAATGACCAAGTCCCAACACTATATCCAACATGTTAATGTTGTCCCCTCCAAAGAATTTCTGGTCTCCCAGTGCTTTTTCTTCTATAATTTTCAGCATCTCCAAGCTATCTTGTTCTGCTTTATGTTGCCCTTCACCAACCATCCACATTGATGGACCCTGTAAAGATCCCCAAGGAAAGGGAAAACATTTTCCAAGTTAGAAAAAAGGCTTCGCCTTGCTAATTCAATGTGAAAAAAGAAAACCCTTCTGGACAAAAAATGGCTTATAAATCAATTCATCAATAATTTAAAGTTTTGAATTAGATAAATTTTAGGCCCGTTTAATAGATTTAAGGCTAGCCTAAAATTTTACCTAAACCTAATTCGGATAAAAAAACTAAAATTTAAGTCCGACCGGCCCATATTAATTTTGTTATGTTATTGAAACCGAACCATTGCGGAACGATGTAACTGCATCTATAACTAATGAAAAATTTACAAAAACAATTAAAAAAAATACGTACCTTAGCTTCAGCATACTTTATCCAAAACCGAAGCATGGCTCTCTCATAAGGATCAGTTGGCAGCAAAGGATTATGCGGCCATATCTCTTCAATGTATTCAATAATAACAATTGACTCGTAAATGGGTTTCCCACCATGAAAGAAAACTGGTACCTTCTTGTGAATGGGATTATATTGAAGAAGCAAAGCACTCTTGTTGCAGAGATCTTCTTCTATATAGTCGAAGGATATGCCTTTCAATTTCAATGCCCATTTGACTCTGTAAGTGTAAGGGCTTACCCATGTGCCAACCAGCTTTACTTCACCCATGTTTGAGGTTCGAACACTGAGATCTATGGAGTTTTTTTTTTTTTAAAGCTTGGACCAATAACTTGAAAGGGGAAAGAGTACAATTGAAAATTGGGTTCATTGATAGCTCCTGTCGAATAAAGTCAACAATAAATTCAAACTTGGTGGCTGAACCAATCTTTGATTGGGTGGATGTAGGGATTTTGAAATAAAAATAAAGAGTAAACTATTAAAATAATTATTTTTGTTTATTTTATGTTACATTTTAGTTATTTATGTTTAAAATATTATGTTTTAGTCAGTTATGTTATCGTATTGTAACATTTTGTCATGAAACCGTTAATTGTCATTAATGGTGTAACGGTAAGCTGACGTGGCACCTTAAATCATTATTTCAAACAAAAATTTTAAGTTAATTTATACAATCAATCTTTATATTTTTTTTTATTTTGAGCAATTCTTTTCTTTTATTTTTTTTTAAGTTTCCTTTTTTACTCACCCAATAAATCTTAAAGAGCTTACTTTCTATTAGGAGTCCGATTCAGTTTGATTTTAAATTTAATTGAAATCTAATATGATTATCGAATATTAAAATGTTTCTTTTTGAGTTTTAGTAATACATAAAAAGATAAATATAATAAAATATTTAGAATTTAGAATAATTATGGGCAAATTATCCTGTTAAGCATTCTAAAATTAAGTCGTTCTTATTTTACTCACCTAATTTTTTTAGTCACCAAATTGGTCAAATTAGTCACTCCATTGTTAAATTTAATGGAATGGTTTTCCCCTTTTTTTTATTTCTTTTTCTTTAATTTTTCTTTCTTTCTTTCTTATTTTTTTTTCATCTTCTCCCTCCTAACTTAGAAACCCTAGCCATCGTTTCTCTTAAAAATGTTGCCACTTCCTTCGTTCAACCATCGTTGATGAGCGTTGTCATGTAAATGAATGATGACGAGGAACGCTTCTTTCTCCTTATTTTCCTTCTCCTTTCTTCTCCTTACCCATAGCCATCACTTCTCGCTGTCGCTATTGCAATTGTCCAAAGTCAACCTGTTGAGTCAAAACCACCAAAGTAAAGTCCAAAGCATCTACTTCAAATCTATAGGATCAGATCTCTAAAAAAACCCTAAAAACTTGTGAGGTTACTTCTAAAACTTTAGAATTTTTGTGCTTTGATCTCCTAATTCTGCCATTAACATGACTTGATTTTTAAATGTCCTTTTACTTTGAGCTTGCTGGCAATGGTTCGACAGAAGCAGCGACAACATCTTTAAGGGTGGTGATGGCTAGGGTTCCTTGGTTAAAAGGAAGAAAATAAAAAAGAGAGAGAAGAGAGAGAATAATGGAAAAAAATAGAAAAATTTTAAAAAATAAAATAAAAACTTAATTTAACAGTTGAGCCACCAATTTGATCAATTTCTTTAACAAAAGTAATCAAATTAACCAAAAATATTTGGAGTGATCAAAATAAGAATAATCTAATTTTAGATTGATTAGTGAGGTAGTTTACCCTATAATTAGGGATACATTAACGATAAATTTTAATGTATTTAATTTATTGAATGCTAATGATGTTTTTTCAATATATAGAGGCGAAGCCAAATACACTGCAAAAACCCTCGTCAAAAAATATGGCGATGCTTTTCTTTAAGAAATGCCTCTAATGTTTAGAAGGTTTTTTTTTTCCATTAAAATAGTAGCATTCTCAAGTCGGGATGGCAATGGTGAGCAAGGCGGGGGCGAATATTGCTAAATTCACCACCGGCCCACAGTTGGAATGTTTTGCTCCACTATGAATGTATAATATTGAAAATCACTACTACCTCCATGAATGTCGAACACATCCATCCCCACCCCCCCTCGCTTCGCTTTAATTTAATTTTTAGTATTTATTTTTACTATTTTCAATCTTTTTAAAATAAAAAATGCAAACATAATTCTTCAAAAAATATTTAAATATAAAATATATAGTGTTTTTTCTATATTACATTAATACTTTTTTACCCTTGTAATAGTTTATAAGTACCTCATTCCTTTTATCGAGCATAATGACACGAATCGAGCTTTAACGAGTTCTAATATGCAACGTCAAGCAATTCCGCTTTCTCATTTCGAGAAGTGCATTATTGGAACTGGGTTGGAACACCAAGTGGCTCTAGATTCAAGAGTTCCTGCTACAGAGAGAAAGATCATTTCTATCGATACTGACAATATTATTTTATCGGGCAATAGAGATGCTGTAGGCATTCCATTAGTTATGTATCAACGTTCCAACAAAAATACTTGTATGTATCAAAATGCTCGGATTCAGCTGGATAAATGCATTAAAAAGGTTAAATGATAATTTCATATAGTTAAGTAGGTCAGGGTGGGACAATTAATTACCATAACCGCACTATACTCACTATCCAAAAGAAAAAATCTAACTCACCCCATCCCGTATCTACTTTTCAGACAAAAATCCACTCCATTTTAAACTAATCGGAGATTTTTGGATTCTATCTGTTTGAATTATTTGAAGTTTAAATAAATTTCCATAAATTCTTTGACTTCCCTTTTATCAATCTACATTAAATTTAATAGGGGTCAATATTAAAACATATTAATCTGATTGACAAAGCATAAACTTTAATTCATTAAAACATTAAAATAGCCAATACATAGAGGATATAAAATTAGAGCCAACATGCAGGGACCAAAACATAAAACAAAATAAACAAAGCCTCACTACACTAAAGTGGAGACTAATTTTGGATTTTGAAAATTCCATCCCAAAATCCTTATTCATTCTTCTTCTTCTTCTTCTTTTTAATCATATATTTTATCTCCTGCAAGCTGCTGCAAAACCCTCTCTTCATCCATCTCACTTCACACTGTAACATATTTCAAAAACAAAAAAGGATAATATTAGCACTGATAGTATATTAGAGGGATTAAAACTGTAAATAAACCAATAAATAAAAGGTAAAAGGAAAGGGATGTAAGTTTAGTACTTTTTGCAGTTAGTGGAAGTGCTGATCTTGTAAGGGATGTTGACACTACATTTGGCTGGGAGGGTCTCAGCCAAGTTGCCTTTAATTTTGACAGCCTTAGCGGCAGCTTGCAAGCACCCACACACGGTTTGGCGGTCAGGGGTGGTTCGAGCCATGTTGTTCAGGGACCGGATCCCGTCGCAGCAAGCCTTCGGCACGTTCCCTCCGTTCTGCAAGTATGATAAGCAACCGGCCACTTTGCTTGTCACATCGCCGCATGTTATGGTGGTTGTGGCAATGGGCTCAACCACCAACATGCACAACACTAGAGCACAAACTAGCTTAAGAGCAGCCATGGGGTTTTCGATAGAAGAGACAATGAAGCTTTTTTGGTCACTGGAGAAGTGTTTTGAAAGGTGATGAGTTTCAATAGCGAAAGGCTTGGGGGGTTTATATAGATGGAGAGTTGGAACGATACAGCTTAATAGGTGA
Organism: Gossypium hirsutum; assembly: GCF_007990345.1. NCBI lineage: Eukaryota > Viridiplantae > Streptophyta > Magnoliopsida > Malvales > Malvaceae > Gossypium > Gossypium hirsutum. The sequence goes on from NC_053425.1 coordinate 3,459,650, forward strand.
AATTGTGGTTTTGGTCCTTCTAATATGTTGAAATTTGGATTTAAGCCATTACCATTTTTTTTATAACTAAGGTATCCTCTATATCTGTATTACAGTCCATAGAGTTTATTACTTTCGGGGTTCGTGGCTACCCCTCCTAACAATATTGTCTTCAAGTAGTGGTGAATCTTGGCATTAAGTTTAGGGGCCTAACTAGATTTTTTAAAAACTTCGAGGGTTTTAGTGAGAATTTTCAAAAAAATTTTGTAAAGTCTAACTGAATTTTTTAAATATTTTCAAAGGGTTAATAATAATTTTAAAATTTTTTAGGGAGCCTAATTAAAATTTTCAAAAAATTTGAGGGGGGAGGCCTTTGTCTCCGAGGTTTGAACCCAATGTTCCCCTTATGAGTGCAATGTGCCTTATTATTGCACTCAATAATTTGGTATAATTTAACTACTTTAATAATATAATTAGTTAATCCGAAAAATGAACACAATTAACTACTTTAACCAAAATGCAAACATGAATTTTTTTAAAAACACCAATTCCGACCACATTGACATAATTTAACCAAAATTGGTGTTTTTCAGAAAAATCTGCATTAACATTGGAATAATTAATATTAATGACATTATAAAAGCAAAATCATTAAATTATGCTAAACTATAGGGACTAAATCTTTGAAATGAAACACAGAAAAGGAACCAAATAATAATTTGACCAACTTAATTAAATAGGTGTTAGTTGGTAGTTGGGGTTTAATTGAAATTGAGTTATTGCATCAAACTTCTCTTATGGTTTCCATTCTCTGCATGCAGCTTTGATTACAGAGCTGACATATGATCTTCAATGTCCATTAATAGGATAGTAATGACAAATATCCTTGTTTTTTTCTTCTTCTCTTCTTATTTTTTAAAATACCCAAACAACCATACAAACCTTATATTGGAATGAGGTATGTAATTTCAGTTTAAATTCTAAGCTCAATTGGTATAAGTATTTTTATCAATACAAGTAGATTAGATTCGAATATGCTGAAGCGCATTATCCTCCTATTTATAGATTAGGAAGGGGCTATGAGTAGTTATAGGTATTGTGTCAAAAAGAATAAATATGACTAGAATCTATAAAAAATTGTTAAAAAATAATTAAGGTAGCTAATATCGTATTGATGGGTATATGTGTAGTATTTTATATTTATCGATGTTTTTAAATATTTTTCATATACATGTGTATTTATATAATTTAAATTTTAGTTTTTTTTATAAATTATATATACATTTAAATATTTTTCACATGTATATTTATCGATAATTTTTAGTTCCTTAATAAATTATATATTATATATACATGCAAATATATCTTAATTGCATCTATATAAATATATTTATATGTAAATATAAGTTTTAAAACTATTAATTAAGTTCAATAATTTAATTTAATAATTTTTAATTTTAAATATAATTATAGAAAAATGAAAATGAGTAAGATTAAAAATTTTAAAAATGGGTTTAAAATATTAAAATTTTGCACTAACAACTACAAGCCAATATGCACCGGTACAAATTGAAACACACCAAACAGGATAGTAAAGGTAAATTTGTACTTTATCCCCCTTAAAAATGATAAAATTTGTACTATAGCAAAAATTACAATTTAATTTCTATCACCTAAAAAAATGTTCTAGTTTCCCTTGACACCACAACGGGTCAAAACACACTGAAATGACAGAAATACATGAAATTTTGATCGGAACTAAACATAGAATATTTTATATCATTTTAAGATTGAAATAGTACGTATCAACCAATACGATTGATACTGATTATCATGGTTCAAACTCTAAACAAAGTATCAACGAACAGAAACAAAGTTAGAAATTTTTTTAAAAGGATCGGGTTTGAATTATAATTTTTTAAGAGTGTTAAATATAATTTTAATATTGTATATGCATGGTTTAATTTGCATGAAGATAGAGTTTATTTCTTCGATGCTTGGAAAGGGTCATAGATTTCAGAGCATAGAGATAAATATGGGGCACCAATTCACTTCCCAAGATGTGATGGTAGTTTTTGTTTATATTATGCATCATAACTCATCATACACAATTTTATTGGAATTTTTTTTATAAATGTCATGATTTTGTTTTTAAATCTGATTTGATTTAATTCTAAATTTAATCGAGATTTAAAATATAAAAAAAATATTCTTCCCTGAAATAGTTAGGAGAAAGGGATATATTAAAGTCATAATTGAATTTAACTATAAAAGTGCAGTGAATATGTTAAATGATTTGCTAAGGTCATCATCAATAATCTTAATTTGAAGAATAAAGGAGGAATGCAGACGTAGTTAGACTGTCAAATTTCAACATGTGTTTCGTGAAGTAAATAAAATAACTGATTACATAACTAAATCTTGTTTTAAGAATAAATATAATCTCGAAATTATTGATTTCCTTATGTTTGATATTAGACAACTTCTTTGAGACTTCCATTTTATTACGTGTGTATATTTACTATATAAATAATATAAAATGATAAAAATACATTTAAAATAATGTAATTTATATTATAAAGCGATGGTGTTTTCGTCTTTTCTCAAAATAATACAAAATATATACCAAATATAGAATTATGAGTGTTCCTTTTTTTGGACTCTTTCTTTTATGTAAAGTACAAAAGTCAACAAAATGGGAAAGGCAATGGGAAATGGGTAATGGCAGGCGTGTGGAGTGTGGACCCAAAACAGTGATGGGTGAACAAACCCCCGATTTCCCATAGACTGAGCATCGATGCCGACGCCGACGCTATTCATAGACGATGACACGTGTTGCAGTACTAAATTCTCCATTTATTTCGATATTTATTTAGATATTATAAGATGAAATTCTTTCTCTTTCCATGGAATTTGGGTTGAGATTCAGCTTTTATCTAATCTCTTAACAAAATTTATAAAAATCTCTTTTTTTAAATTTTTTTATCCAATTTTATATATTTTATTTAGATAATTTTTATTTTTACACTGTTTTATAATATGAATATGTACTTACTTTTACACATTTTTAAGTATTTTACTTGAGAAATTATTTTATGAATCTTCCCGTCATACCATTTATAGTTCATTTCTAATTATTTAATGACATTTCAACAATTTTTTTCATGTCATTTATATATAATTTTAATAATTTTTTTATCTAGAATCTCAAACCCAAAATATTAAACTACAAACCTAAAACATAAACTCGAACATTAAACCCTAAGCCTTGAACCTTTGAATCTAAAACCTAAACTTTGAACCAAAATCCCAAAACCCAAAACCTCAAGATTTAAGGTTTAATATTCACGGTTCAAGTTCGATATTCAGGATAAAAGAATTACAAAAATTATGTGTCAATAAAATAAAAAAATTGTTGAAATGTCATTAGATAATTGAAAAAAGACCATGTATGATGTGGTGAGAAAGGTCAATTAAATAATTTCTCGTTATACTGAGATGATGTTACGGGCCAATCGAATACCATTACAAAAATATTCTTTTACATATAAATTAAGTTATATTTTTACAAAAGTATTTTTATCTTTTTTATATAACAAATCAATAAAATCATAATGAGATTTAAACTCACAAAATTATATATAATAAACAATTAACTTTACCATTATAACCAAAACATCAAGTAATTTTTATATGAAATTTTAATAAATATATTTATTACATCATGATGTGTTATAAATCTAGTTTTATTTAATTTCGTAAAAAAAAACATTATTTAATATTTCCATGCAGGTTGGGAGTAAGAAAATTTTTCTTTTTCTTCAAGTTAGGTTTGAATATTAGAATTTTAAATAAAATAAAGTTTAAAATGATGTTGAAACAATATTTATAACAACTTATTTAAACCCTACATACGATAATATTAAACACGATACGATTACACGATATAAACTTTACGAAAAAAAATAACTAAAATGCGACAAAATTAAAAATAAAAACAAAAACATAAATATAATATGAATGTCTCAAAATCTATATAATATGAAACAAAATAAAATTAATTAGCCAAAAACATCTTACACTTAGAAATCTTCAATACAGATCAAAGCTCTAAACAAATTACAGTAATTCATTTACAGGCAAAAAGCTTTTAAACAAAATGGTAGAAAAGCATCCTAGTAGCTAACATATATCATCAAACACAAGTTCCTAATGCAAGCAAACGTTACATTTTGCAGTAAGGCTGCCCAAATACACTATCACAGGCTTCTCCATAAGAAAAAAAGATAATAAACATTCAAAATTATCTGCCTTTACGACGATTTTTCACGGCCGCACAATCCGGACAATACCATTTCCCTTTCGGTTGTTCTTTCAGACCGACACAGCCAAAGTGGAACCACTCTATCTTGCACTGTTAAAAGGGGGAAAGAGAGTTTTCATCAGATCAAAATTAGGAAGTGAAATCGGAAATAGTATCGGAGAAAGATATGTAAGGGACTTGGTTACGTACATTGGGGTTATCACATGCTACCATCTCTCCATAGCTAACTTGGTTGCACAAACAGTACGTCGGCTCATTAGGATCCACCGGCAAGTCTAATTCCACACCAGTTGGATTTGCTGCTGATGCTGCCACTTCTGTTGCCGCAGCTGCTGTTGCTAGACGTGTTCTACAGAAATACGTAACTCCGATGATATCATGTATCTAGTGAAACATTTTGCATATAGATGTAATAGAAGGAAGTAACAGTCGAAATTAAAGGAGCATTCCTTGAAGCATGAATCCAAAATGGATGACCATTGAACAACATAAAAGGAAATCTAATGAGCTAATGTATAATAGGTGCATACTTTTTACGCCCTCCTCTTCCACTTTCACCAGACCTTCCGGATTTAGTGGTAGCATCGGGAGTTTGAGTAGGCGATGCAGTAGCAGTATTCTCTCTTTCTGTTGAAAAAAAAAAAACATAATTAGAGTACGGTTTAAATATGCATTACAGAAGAGAGGCTTAAAGTAACAAAGGCTACGTTAAATAGGGGTGGAAGCAGAAAATTAACAACATACCACGCCGTAGCTCTTCACCAGACTTTTTCAAGTAGTGATCAAGTTGTTGTATATGTGAATCCACCTGAAACGTGATTACATCAAGCACGGAACAACTAATAAGGCTCGAACCTAGTTCCATCCAGCATTGAAATCTTAATATGCTTGGTGTCACAAATTTGACAACTCCAAACATATATGAACAACCTAAGATAATAACAAATACTTTCTTCATGAATAGGAGAACCATCCACCATTTTATTGATATGATTTTGCATTTGCAACTCTTAGATCACTAGTTCATGAAACAGGGTAGGAAGAGGAAACACCGAATCATGGATACTATTACCCTCAAAAACACACTCATTCAGAATATTGTAGGTAAAAGTATCATGAAGGACTTTGTATTAGTCAACTAGCATTTTGCCCCCTCTACTAAAAAAATGGGTAAAGTAGTCCTCGTACATTAGATCAAAAAGCAAATCGGTCATTTTTGTTAAAATTTTCATCCATTATACTGTTAAAACTGACATTATTGATGAAATAACCGGACACTGACATATGGTGTGCCACATATACAATATGTTGACATATTGAGACCCATTTTTAAAAGTAAAAATGGATAAAATATTTTACAAAAGGACTAGTTTGCTATTTGATCTAAGGCACTAACTTACTGAGTAGAGGGGGCAAAATGCAATTACCTGTCTCAGTGATAGCCATAGCATATGAATCGGATAACAAAGTGCAGGGATCAAACATCAAAGTTCAAAGGGAAAAAGCCAACGCACCAAATCATATGCTTGAATTGCCAGGGCAACCTTTTCATCTGCAATCCTAACACTATGCTTTTGTTCATCAAGTGCTTCTTCGGAGAATCTAAGAAGCGAAGTATCAGGCGTAATGTTGCCAGCCCTCAAGCCTCGTTTCATATCCTCTATTTCTTGTTCACATCGTTGTTCATTTTGCCTAACAATTTCTGCTCATATCAATCAACAAAACAGATAGTATTTTACAACCAAATGAAATAGGATTTCACTTCATTGCATTCATTGGCTTTAAATTCAATATCTCCAAAGTTATCTGTTCAAATTAGATAGTTAACAACTTGAATTTATAACATTTTCAAATAAACCCCCAAAAAGATTAAAATTAGGGTTTAAAGGAATACCTTGCAAACTTTTGTCAAGATCACGCATCAAAGCATATTTTTTCTGAAGAATATTGGGCAATGCTTCCAAGTCTGTAAAATTTCAATATGTCATAAATCGTAGCGGAAAATCCTTAATTAGGGCTCCTTTTTTTCTTCTCAAATTTAGACTATAAAAGATAGGAATAAAATGCGAAAGAAATTAATTTAGAAAAAAATTTGACAAGGAGAAAGGAGAAATTACCTGCTTGAAATTCATCAATGAAGAAGGACATTTTAGGAATTTAGTTTTTTTTTTTTTTTAATTTTTGCAATTGAATTTCGATGGGTAGTTTTGCTGATACGTTCCCGCCACTGCTAAAACAAACGAACTAGAAGCCTTAAGAAAAGCTGAAATTGGGTTACTTTTATATGCCGAATGACGTATTTAGCCTTCACTTTTCAGATACCTTGGAATGAACCTTGATTTATTGTTCTAGTTAAATTCTGCCATTAGTCCCTGTACTTCAAAAAATTTACGGATTTAGTCTATATACTATAATTTGGTCATTTTTAGTCCTTGCACTTTTAAATTTTTCTAAATTCCAGTCCTTACTAAACGATAACCGTTAAATTCATTATGCTAAACTCTGCTATTTCTAAAATTTGATGTGGCAAAAAAATTATTATGTGTAATGTCATGTCAACCTGTTATTTTCACATATTATTAATTAAAAATATAGTTTATGGATTAATGACGGTCATTTGTGCCAAGATCAGAATTTCAAATTTTGAAAAATATAAGGTCTTAGAAAAATTCAATCAGAGAATATGAACTAAATTTACAATTGTTTGCATAGTTCAAGACCAACAATTGAATCTAACCAAATAGATTTAATCGCTACTGTTTAGGTTAGGACTAAAATTTTAAAATTCATAAAGTATAGGGACTACAATTTACCAATTCAAAAAGTACATGGACTAAAAAGATATGCTAATTTGGAACAAGGCATGCATGATGAGAATTAGATTCCAGTGAAAGTTGGCTCCCTGTGGGTGCCTAAGATTGAGATGTATGTATTAAAAAAGGTTAGTATTTGGCATAAAAACATTTCTAGTTAAAAAGATGAGATAATTCTCTAAACACTCTTAAACGGGGTCATTGCCAATAGTAGAATGGTGGAGTTACGCTTAATTCATCAACTTCTATATTGCCATATCCCAATATCTTAGGATGAAATTGTTGATCGCATGACCAAAACTGCTACTACTAGATTCATAAGTTTACAACTATTTGAAGAATCTCCAATATCTGATCGCAATCATGCTTTTACACTTCTTTAGTTTTATGCTTAATGTTGTAATCGTTTAGTATTGTTATTTTCTACTGAAAAACAAAGAAGTTGAACTGATTGTTGTAAATCGGAGAAATATAAGTTCCTTCAAAAGCAAGTAAAATCTAAGAGATGTAAGGCACAAGAAAGATAAGATCTCTTGACATAAATTTATATGGGGAGACCTTTCAATTCCTTTCATTTCTTGGTTAGCTATACAAGATAGGCCCCAACTAAAAGTAGGCTAATTTCCTAAGGTTATCATGTGGATCATGTCCGTTGATTATGCAATGTAAACGGTTGGTTCGGTTAATATCCAAATTAAATTATTCAAAATGTAAAAATATTTAATCGTTAATCAAATCAAATTTTTTTTAAATACATTAACTGAACCAAAATATTTTGGTTAATTCGGTTAGTTAACCTAATTACTCAAAATTTATATGTTTTTTTATATTTTGATTAAAATAAGTATAAAATATATAAAAAATACATTGCTAATGTTCGTTTTTTTACTAGTTTAAAAAACTTTAAATGGTGGTGAAAATAAAAAATAAGACATTAGAAACACTATATAAATCTTGAAAGTTAACAACCAAACAAAAAGTTAATAATTATATATAATATATATTATTTATTTCGGTTAATTGGTTAATTATGTTAAATATTTGATTTCAAACTGAATTAACCGATAACCGAAATTTTAAAAAATTATTAATTGACCTTCAACCAAACTAAATTCAACCACTGTCCGATTGACCGAATTAGTTCGATTCGGTCGATTAATTCGATTTTAACCAAACTATGAACGTCCCTAGAATAGAAATAAAGCATTGGGTCGAACTCTTCTTTGGTGTTAAGTTAATAGCTATGAATAGTCATCAACTCTCCTAAAAGGGTAGAAAAATGTGACCTATTATGAGACATACAATGCATTATAGGCATATAATCATTATGCTTTAATCGGGTTATTCTATTCCATCTCTTAGAACAAAAAGAACTTAAATCAAAATACTTACCAGCATGTCAATACATTTATACAAAACTTTTACCCCAAGCATACACAATAAAACTGTAGACAGTCAAGTGAAATTCAATCCACGGAATATACGAATTCTTGTCGGAAAATATGAAGTTGGGTGTGGTGAAAATCTTTGCCTCCTACAATCATGTGCTTTGACTTTTTAAAACAAATTGGGGTTGTTTTGCAATTTAGTTAGAAGAATTGTCAAAGTATGTGAATTTGTTGAGGGTATGGAGGGCAATTTTTTTGTAATAACTTATTCCCAAAAAATAGAAAAAAAAAGTTGTAAAATTACATTTTTACACCTTGCATTTGAATAATACTTAACCATGGTGAATGATGGACAGGCAGCCAAACAGGGTCTTATTACTTATGGTAAAAAAAAAAGAAAAAGGACCGCTCCATTAACCCAACAAAAATAGATTTCAAAAGATAGCTACCAAAACTCAAAACCGCTGCCGCCACCGCCACAATGCATAACAACCACCAACAAACGCCGCCGGCATCGCCGTATAATTCTAACGCCGCTTCGACAACCACCGCTTCAAAAGACAACTCCAAAGCTACCGTTTGTATAATCTTAGCCACCTCTTTTTTTTCCTTCCTCTTTATCATCGCCCTCCCTTCCACTAGCCCAATTCGACCCTTAACCATAATCCGACCCGATCCTGCTCTTTTCCCCAATCAACCCATTTCCCTAACCGAGATCCCTTCCGCACCCACCCCTCCTTCCATTTCTTACTTCATATCAGGATCCGCCGGTGATTCGGCTCGGATCCTCCGGCTACTCTTAGCTTCTTATCACCCGAGAAACCATTACCTTCTTCACCTTGATCTATCTGCTTCGCAAACCGAGCGTGACCGGTTGGCCATTACGATCCAAGCGATACCCATTTTTAAAGCCGCTCAAAACGTCGATGTTGTAGGGAAATCAGATTATGCTTACCCTAGAGGGCCATCGGCAATCTCTTCTACTCTTCACGGTGCCTCGATTTTGCTACGTTTAGCTTCGGATTGGAATTGGTTTATCTCCCTCAATGCCGGCGATTACCCGCTTGCTACTCAAGATGGTAATTTTAAAAATAATAATAATTTTTTTTTGGGGGGGGATTTAATTCTCTGGGTTTTGTCTTTTGATTGATCTTCTTTTCTGGGTTTTTGTTGATTTTGCAGATATTCTTCACATCTTGTCTTACTTACCTAACGATCTCAACTTTGTGAATCACACAAATTATATTGGCTGGAAAGAGTATGTTAACTTCATTTCCATTTCTTTACTTTTGCAAAATGCACATTTATATACAAAATCAAATTAGTATCGTTGTTAGAATTGGTGTTTCACATCAGTCATTTGTTCATTTTTAGTAATCAAATTATGATTTTGCCTTTAGAAAGCAACTTCATTGCATTTTAAGCAATTTCCTTTGCTGGTTATTAGATTGATGTGGTTTAAGGTGATGCATGTTGTCTAATATTTAATTTTATGTTTCGGGGTTTCATTTATTTAGGTCCAAGAAATTGAAACCGATAATTGTCGATACGGGGCTTTATCTTTTGGAAAAGGAAGAGATATTTTATGCTACTCAGAAGCGGGAACTGCCGACTGCTTTCAAGTTGTTTTCAGGTATGTGTTCGTACGTTTTTGGTTAATTCCTGCTCTTTATTCTTTTCATAATGTTTTAGGTAAATTGATGTTGCTAAATAAGGGAGCAAATATGAAATGTATGTGTATTCTGAGCTTCTTAATTATTGGATTAGATGATATCAATAAACAAAGATAGCATAGATTTAGATTGGTGGACCCTGCAATTTCTGAGTTGATTAAGAATGTGATTTGAATATATAGGTTTATATATTTGTGTGAGATCATAGATTTGCATAGTTTGTGTGAATGCAGTCGTCATTATGCTATTTCTTGATGGAATTAGAGTCACTGAGTGTATGGTGCTATACTGTATAGGTTCAAAATCTTATATCACCTATTAGAGGTACTACTAGAATGTTGTTTGTGGAGCATGCAACTCAATAGGACCAATCAGCTTGAAACCAACTCTTACTTCTCTGCATCATCTTATAGTTATTCTTCTAATTACTGTCTTGGAGATGTGACGAACATCAATTCATTTAGTATAAGCTGGTGTTTTCGTTTTTCTTGCAAGTTTAGGAGTATAATTTGACAGAGCAAGTGCAATGAGCATGTGTGTTCAGAATATCAAGTTAGGCCATAGATAATACCTAGTAAGTTAATGGTGGTTCCTCATGGTGTTAAGGATGCATGCAGGAATAGAATTTCATATGGAATGCATTAATTCAATCCATTTTCATAAAGGCTATATAGTTTAAAGAAACAGAGGGAGGAAGGAGAGATAGTCCAGTTTAGCATCGTCTGTGGTTTACATTTATTTCAAAGAACAGAAATTTTGTAGAAATAAAGCTGAATTTTTTTTTTGAAGCCTTTATTTCTGAACATGGATATCCTCGTTGCCGTTCTATAAAGTCCTGTCCAACCTTCTGCTTTGTGTAGTTGGTTGAAATTATTATGGACTGCTCAAATAATACTGCTAGCAACATTTTTTTTTATTGATTGTAAATACTCTTCTATTAAGTTAAATCGCAGTAAATACTCTTTTAATGTAGTGTGGCCTGAGCTAAATGCATAAAGTAAGGCAGTTTTGTCAGTGTTCTGGGGAACTGTGAAGATGGATTCACTAGTGAATGGCCTTATGTGCTATTTACCCACTAGCTCCATCATGCATGTTATGGATTGAAACCATTTCTCAATTATGCATGATTAAAGTTATAGTAAGTTTGTCGTGGGTGTCCCTTTTCTTTGGAGAATATCTCTATTGATGAAATGCTCATGTGGAACATTTCTATAAGGATCATTATTCTAGACAACTGCTACAACATAAAGTTCCTCATTTTGCCAAGAGTTACTTTTTAATGGCCAATTAGCTCCCTGAAGATTACTTACTTTCTTAATTATATACTGTTGCAGCCATGGGAGGTATTATAAGCCATTTGTTTTACTGAGATTTTTTTTTCCAGCAAGTTGTGAAATAAAACTAGAGATCTGGTCTTTTTGCAGGTTCTTCGTTTACGATGTTAACTCGTAGTTTTGTTGAGTTCTGCATCCTTGGTACCGACAATCTTCCGAGGACTTTGCTCATGTATTTTACAAACACGCCTTATTCCTACTCCAATTATTTCCCTACTGTCCTTTGTAACTCTGACCAGTACAAGAAAACTGTGATAAACCATAACCTACAGCATGTAGCCTTCAACAAAACCATTTCAACAAAGCCTCTCTCACTCAAGCCTGAAGAATTCGATGCTATGATTCAGAGTGGAGCTGCTTTTGCGACACATTTCCAGTTTGACAGTCCAGTACTCGACCGTATCGACCGAGAAATTTTGAAACGCAGCCCCGGAAAAGTTGTACCAGGTGGATGGTGCTTAGGTGAGCCTGCCAATGACACATGTTCAGTTTGGGGAGATGCCAGTATCTTGAGGCCTGGTCCAGGAGCAAAAAGGCTCAAAAAGCGAATTGTTGACTTACTTGCAGATGATAAGTATCGATCCATGCAATGTCGAGATGAATGATGTAATGGATCAATCTACATGGAGATATATGAAATTGGGGAAACAAAGAGGTAACTGATGCGGATCACTCTTAAAATTTGGCCCTTACATTCTTTATAGGAGTACTAAAATTTTATCAAGCATCTAGTTGTACCATGATTGTTGTAAAGTAAAAGTTATAATTCATTTGTTCTTGTACTCGACATTTTTTATCAGCTTTAGAATGTAGTTTCTATGGTTAACATGATGGGATTCTATTTATATGGTTTAATTCTGTGTGCTATGCCCCATTCTTTGGAACTTTGAATATTTTCAATGTTTACCACTCTTTTGATATCTTACTTCTAAGCAAGGCTTGTATAAGGGGGACGGGGAAGGGGATGATATGGTTTGAATCGTGTCATTTAAGTGTTGTTATTATTTTAATTTTTTTTAAATTATGTCACATTAATGTTTTTAATAGTAAATGAAAGAACTCGTTTGCTCTTATAATAACCTAACTCGAGATTAATTTTGGATTTAATTGAGATAAAATTGAACATCAGAAATTTTGGACCGACAAAAACGTCAAGTCCATAGTTCATGTTAATTATTATTATTCATTAAAAAACAAACAAACAAACAAATATTGAAGGAAGAAAATTGTAGCAAAAACATGTCAATCATGTCTTCAATATTTAGCTAAAAGCTACAAAGAAATCATGTAAGTCCACATATAATTCTAAATACAATAAACCGTTCTAAGAACTAACATGGCAGCCTCTTAATACCCCTAACTGCAACATTTTGCCCTAATTGTTTTCTCAGCATTTTATCACAACATTTGCGCCGGAAATTAGCCCGACATTTGCTCTATGTTCTGTATAATCAATCAGAAAACTCCAAAAAATGTGGCCACTGCAAACACAAGAAAAAGCGCTCCGCCCAAATAACCAACCTGATCGAACATACAGCAGTTCCTTAGTAAGTCAAAATGCATGTACCTGAATATGTCCGTATTACTATAACACGATGGAAGTTTCGGGTCTTACCAGTTTCTCAGAAATATAGTTGGCAAGAAATGCTCCTCCGAGAATTGCAATTGATGTTGCAAGTAGGTGTCCGGCAATGGCTCCACTTGCCACACCCCATGGTGACTGTAGAGACAAGGTAGCCAAGACCGTTGAACTATTCTGATTTAGAAATATATATATACGTATAGAAAATAAGAAACGAAGTTAGTGAAGTTGCACCTGTGCGGCGCCAAGCGCGATTGTTGCAAGCATTGAACGGTCTCCCCATTCCTAAAAGTTATAGTAAAGTTATAAATCAGGAGTTATCGAAAACAACCAAAAGTACAGCCTTTTGTTTCGGAGAGAGAAAAAGAGGATAATGAGATGCTTACAGCGAAGAACACAAGGCTGAATGACTTCCAGACAATTTCGAGTGGATTCGAGAGTTGTTTTGATGCCTGAATACGTTAAAAATAGAAGTCTCTATTAGCTTTTTCTTTTAATAAAATAAGACATGTGAAGCAGCCGATTACCTTTTCTTTCACGAGTTCCTCAGCTTCAGCAAACTCATCAAGTTCAGGGCCTCCCTCAGCACCTTTCTTTGCTGCCGTCGGTGGAATGTCCCATGCATCTTTTATAGATTTTAAGCCAAAGAACACGAGAAGAGCTATTGCTGCATATTCTCCGAGCGGCAAGGCTGCACAATAAATGAAAAGCATTAATGTGCACATCAGAAACTTTACAATAGATACATTCATTACGAAAAATATATAGATTCAAGGGTAAACAAACTTGATAATACATCATGAATATCTTGGGCTCAAGGAAACAGTAGGGTTCTATGTTTCTCTAATTCCTTATTTTGTTTGATGTGCCCTTGTCCAGCACATATTCAAACATAGGTATAGGAATACAATCCTCGAAGGACTGCCCGAATACACGGATAAACTTAGTGTTAGAGACACATACCATAATCCAACACTCACGCTTAAGCCTAAGTAACGAAGGTGTAACGTGTTAGACAATTTAGCATAGAACTATTACATGCCAATGGCTAAACAGTTGGTTGAACTAAATCAAATTCAAATGAATGTTTATATCTATCAAAAGGCTAAAAAGAAAGTCGGCACATATTGCAGTGTTAATACTACTTCTATGTAGAAGCCAATATGCTCATAATCGCACTTCTTAAATCATCGAAAACAGCAATTCTCATTAGAAATTCTTGACGAGACAAGGGAGATGTGAGGAGTAGGAACTTACTGGTTTGGAATTGAGCAGGGACTGACTGAAAGATCCGTCCGATTATTACTGACAAGATTGTCATAAGAGAAAGAGCACCCATCGAGCCCAACAGAACCTTTCCAATGATTTAATAAATGTCAAGAAAATAGATTTAGTCCAAGAAAGAAAAAGCGTTCAGTAATACCATAAAACTGAAATTAATGAATGAATGGAAGCACGCATAGATAAGCATTTAGGAGAGAAAATACCAATCCTTTCTCGTATTGCATGGCCAAGAGTGCAGCGATGAAAAACGTCTGGTCAAGAGATGAAAAACATAACTTGAATATCAGGCAAAGGTTTCAAAAAGCACAATCAAACGCGTATGAAAAGAACAAAGATTTATATTCAAAAGTATATGTTCAAAAGAAGAGTCAGATCCATTCAATCAACATAAAAATGAAATGGAGTAATAGGCCTCGAAAAAGGACAGAGAGACAGGACAACAAATATTTATCTATAAAATAATCATAAGCCTTATTCAAACTTATCGGCTTTTGCAACATGATCTTTCCACCTCAATCCATCATTAGTTAGGATCATTCTCGGAATGTTTCAAAACATCGGACCATAGCACTAATGAGCAGCGATTAACAGGTGAAAATACATGAAGTTATTTACGACAAATGTGTTACCTTGTCTCCGATTTCAGAAACAAAGATCAATGTGAAAGCAGCCGTGAAGCCTGATTTTGCTATTGCTGCTAAGAGTGATGCAGGTCCACCTTTTGCAAAGGCAATTAGTGACAATACTAAAGTACATCCCAATAGCACACCAGCAACGGAAAGAGGGTAAGGAATTTGACTCGGAGGCTTCAAACTGCAAAAATGAATAGTATTAGATGATATATAAGACATCAAACTAGAACCTCACTTCATCGTAAATTTATGAGCACTTCGGTGCATATATGTTGTTACGTGAAAAAAGCTATGCATCTATTGAACCACGAGGAAAAACCACAATAGAACTATAGAGAAACCGAAATGCTGTTTGAAAAGTCCAAAATACTAGCATCTACCGGACATCACTTACGCTTCTGATGAACTGTCACTGCGCGGGCCCTTCACAATACTTTGGTCTTCTCTTTCATCCTTATCTTCATAGCCCCCGGATCCAATACCTACATTGGATGCTCGTGTTCTAAACGTGCTGCACGTTGAACTCAACCTTGATATTTTTCTACATTGTACTAGAAAAAAAAGTTGCAGAACAAGTTAACAAATGCTGCTGTGTCTAACAAAACCGGATTAGAATCAGTATCGTGTACGGACATAAATATGAATGCACAAAGAGTAAAACAGTAGTAAAACTGAACAGAAATCAAAACTATGTAGAGCAAGCTGATAAACAGGACATGATTCGGTTACCATAATATCAAGCCAAAGAAACTGCTAAGAGCATTTTGATCCTTAAATCTAATCTTATAATCAAAATTCAAACTCCAGTAACATAAACTTCAAACAAAGGCATCCCGAGTGCAATGCAATAAAACAATAGCCTAAGAGAAGGGGTCGTAGATGTTGAGACTGAACCCCGGATTTGCAGACTTGTTGAGGTGACTGCATAAACTAACTAATCTAAGCTCTGGGATTGCCGGAAAACAATCTTTGGATTGCTCACTTACTAAATAAATACAATACAGAGTTCCTTTCCAAAGTTTTTTTTTTCACAAATTCATAAAAATTTGGAAGATTATCATCGGTCGAAACTCGAATATAACCCGAATTCATCTCTCACCTTTAACTCAAAAACACAATCAGAGACCACACAAAATTCCAGTCTATTTATGCATAACTTTAAAACTGGTTCATTTAACTCCCACTTAGCTCCAAAATTAAAACCTCAAAAACACCAGCTAAATTCATACCCTGGTTTCATCTAACAGTTAATTTCACTAATAATAAACACCCTTCCAAATCTATTCAATAAAAATGAACCCTAAAATTCAACTTAATTCATAAAAATAAAGCCACCCAAAAAGATTCCATGAATCCCATCACAAAAAAAAATGTAAAATTCACCAAAAAAAAGGGAAGAAGATAGAGAAAAAAACTTACATGAAGGAGAAATGGGTAGTCTTGAAACACTGTCAAAAGATGGAAATGAATCCACAACAACCAATAAAGGAAGTTTCCTTCTTGAAATCACTGGGGGTCTATGATGGATAACCAATCTCTGCATTTTAAATAGTTAGAAAAAAAAACTAAGTAAATTAAAGTATATATATATAAAATTTGCCTTCTACAAGTTCATTTCATCTCTTTGTTCTAATTCTTGAATACAATGAAGTACAAGAAAGTATCTTTTGGGGCCTTTTTTTTTTTTTGAAGAATCTGGAGCGAAGAGAGTTGATGATAGAGATTGAAAAAAAAAGAACAGTTGTTTGCCTGGTTAGAAAGCTTTGGTTTTATGCCACGTGTGTTTTTGTGTTAGATAAAAGGGTAAATTTCCCAGCAGGTCACTTTAAAATAGCATTATTTTTATTTTGGTCACTCTAATTTTTTTTATCAACTTAGTCACTCTAATTAAGATGATTGCTCGAATCGGTCACTGTCGTAAAAAAATCCGTTAATTTACTAACGGATTACTGACATGATATTTTTTTTAAATTTTAAATAAAATTAGGATCTCTTTATAACGTATTTTTAGTAAAACAATGAGCACATTTTTTTATATTTTAAAAATTATTTTTAAAATTTTCAATTAAATATGTTTATTTTAGTTTTTTTTTTGAGAAAATGAAATAAATATTTATTTTTTAAACCAAACAGAACATAAGGGCTTTAGATCTATTATTTTTCTTATTGATTAATTGCATTTAATGTACTTAAAATATAGATTAATATAGATTAATATTGTACAGCCCATTTGCCCGGGCCCAAGAAAGAAATAAAAGGCCCAGCACCCTGGCCCAACAGCCAAGCCCACATCAGACTAGGGTTTCAGAAACTGAAACCCTAGTATCCCACTTGCCGCTGCTCTCTGTCAGCCGCACGTCCCATCGCCATCTACCGCCACCAACTCCACCATCAGCCCCTGCAACAAAGAAGCAAACACGCAAGCAGCAATAACAGAGAAAAGTAGAAGCAAAATCAGTTATAAAGAGGCCGAATATCATCTTTATAGGCTCTCTCCGATTTTTGTAAAAAAAAAAACACTTATTGGCAGAAAGAAATGAAATAAAAAAAAGGTTGATTACAGTGCATCTCTTTCTTATTTTTTGTTTACGTTCCTTTTTTATTTTATTTTATTTTGTTTCTTTTTCTACAAAGATTTCAAAAGCAAAACAAAACGAAGGGAAGAGAGTTTTACCTGATTTCGGCGGAGGTGAGAAGGAAGAACTGAAAGGTCTCTTCCGATTTCGGCCCTTTTCGCCAGGATTTTGGCTTTTCTAACTCCGGATATGAACCCAACTCGAAAAGAGGGGTAAAATAGGCCTTTTTGGACTTTTCCGGCCACCGCAGACGGTGGCACCATCGCCGACGGCCGGTTACTGGCGCGGTGGCCGACGGTCGGACCTTAGGCATGAGGCCGGACTGCCCAAAAGGGCTTGAGAGAGTTTTTGAGTTTCTTTTTTAAGAAAAGTGAAGAAAATGAGAAATCTGAAAAAAAATTTGATTTTTATAGCGCCTGGAAACGACGCCGTTTTGGCCAGCTTCATCTGGCCCCAAAACGACGTCGCTTTACTCCCTAGCCCGCGCGTCGACCCGACCCAACTCAGGGGATCCGCGTGTTTTCTATCAAGGGGTTATTTGTGATTTAGGCCCTTCCGCATTTTCGATTTGATTCAATTTAGTCCTTTTACGACTTTTCTTCATTTTTTAATTTGGATCGAAGATTTTTCCCGTTTTTTTATTTGGTCCTCAATTTGTTGGACCCCTGGGGAGGGGACGCTTGGCCTGAAATTGGGTTTATTTCCCATTAGGTCCTTCGCCCTTTCGCGCCTTTCCATTTTGGTCCTTATTTGCGCATTTATTTACTGTACAAATGCCCTTAAATTTTTTTATCCCAATTGGGTCCATTTCGTTATTATTATTATTATTTGTACTTATATATTTTTTTTATATATTACTATTATTATACCATTAGTTTAATATTATTGTTGTATTTTATTTTATATTCGCTTATTTAAATTTTGAATATATTTGTCCTATTGTTATTAATATTATATTTAGTTATATATCTATATATCTTATTATATATATCCATATATCTTAATATATATATGTGCATATATGTACATTTCTCTTTATAAACATTTTTTAGCTTATATATACATATACGTGCACACATTCTTATAACTTTATCTATATATATATATATATATATGCATTTATACATACTTATATTTTATATTTATAATTTATCTATACATCTATATATATACCTATATACATACTTTTCTTTTTCTTTTTCTCACGAATATACATATATATACTTAAATTTTTTATAACTTCTATATACATATACATGTAGATATTTATATTTTTATATCTCCTAATACATATATATCTTTCATATTTTCGTAATTCTATGTATATACATACATATGCATATTTCCCTTAAATATACATGTACATATACATGTTCATATTTTATAATTTTCATCTATTTTCCTTTATTGTTTTGTATGATCATTTACTATGTATTTATATGTCTATTTTTTATGCTTCAGTTTATTTATTTATTTATTTGCTATGGAATGTATGATTTATTTATTATTCGTTTTGTTCATTTTTTTATTTACATAATCATGTTTATTATTCCGCCATGCACATGAATATCATATTTTAAAAAAGGGAAATATTTCCAAATAAGGCGATATTTTGCGTTTGGAAATTCGAGGAACGTGCCCTAAGGTACTGAGTTTCGATTTCTCGTTCGACCAAATAGCTAAATATCCTTTTAAAAACTTTTCAAAAATAAGGCAATGTTTTGCGTTTGGAAATTCGAGGAACGTGCCCTAAGGTACTGGGTTTCGATTTCTCGTTTAACCAAATTGTCAAATATCCTATTGAATTTAAACTCATTCCATTCGAATTTTTTTTAAAAAAAGGATCGTATTTTAAATTTCTTTAAAGTTTTCAATCTTCGACATTAAGACATTAACTAATCAACTAGGTACCAATTCTGGGCGTTACGAGGGTGCTAATCCTTCCTCGTACGTAACCGACTCCCGAACCCGTTTTCTAAATTTCGTAGACCAAACTTGTTGTTTTAATAAAATTAAATTGTTTATTAAAAACAACCGCTTTTAAAGGTGACCCGATCACACCTTATCAAAAAAGATTGGTGGCGACTCCCATTTCCCGTTTCATTTTTCAAAACCCAAGTCGACCCCGTTTCAAACAAAAAATGGTGTCAACAAATATTTTTAATTTGATCCTTAAATTTCAAATTCTTCTTATTGAATGCTTAAACTAAAGTATCATTCCAATCAAGTCTTTCCATTAATCTTGCCCTCTCCCCTTTGTATTGTTTTCATAAAAAAATTAATATTTTTATACTTAAAAAATAATACAAAATTATTTTAACACTAAAAAAATTATAATTTAACTTTTTATCTTAGGTCCCAAAAGTTCTTGCTTCATGTCCGAGTATAGCCTAAACTTTTTAGTTAAATGTCAATTTGGATTTAAAATGACTCTTTTTCTAAACACATGTGAAGAATAAATTTTAGAACATGTTTGTTAGGACCTTAGTTGTTTTTGTGTCTGAAGTTGTTCCACATGTCCGAACATTACTTTAAACTGCAAGTTTGATCATTATGTTTAGACAGATCTTTCGATAACAATATGGACATGCTTTCAAGACAACTAAGTACAATATAAAGTTGGCATTTTTTTTTACTTTGATCTTCATAATGTGTTACACAATTGGCAAATGATCCTCAAGCCATGTTTTAGGTTATCATTAATGTTGTTGATCGAATTTGGGTAAAGAAAAGAAGAACAAATCGAACTTGGAGACCAAACTTACCTATTTTACTTGAAGGGACAATTATTGAAGATTGTTCAAGAGATAAATTCAACCATGAGTTTTACCTTATCAAAACTACTTGGAGAAGTTGTCGATTTTTAGCCTATAAATAGGCTACATTGTCGCATATCCTTGGTGTGCTTGTGGAGCTTTTGGTTGTTTATTTGCTTATCTTTGTTTTGTGTTTTTACGTTCTTGTGTGAAGCTCTCATTGGAAAGCAAAATCTTATTGTAAGTGAGGTTATTTGTGGCGAGTATTTGTAACAATTGGGTTCATTATTGGGTTTGCAATTACTTATTTAGGTAAGGGTAGATTAGACTAAAGCCAATAGGTGATCCAGATAATTTTTGAATAAAATCATTCACTAAGTGAGGGTTTGCATAGTAGAAATGGTGAATTCGAGTTGCGTTAATAAATCTCTTGTGTCTATTTCTCTTCTCTTATTTGTTGATTGCCTTTGTTCTATCCACACCTCTATTCAAACATATGTCTGAACATCAAATTGGACAGAAAGTAATTCGAGACTCTAACAATTGTTATCAAAGCTTGACTTCAGACATATTTAAAAGGGATCTTGAGCTATGATTTGCAATAATGAAGTCTAAGAAGAAATATTGTTATATCTCACGTCTACCTATGGTGATTAAAGCATTAAATTCAAACAATGACAGTGATGTTCCTAGCAACAACCTACAGGATGCATTCAGTCATATGTTGAAGAACATGAAAGCACTGTGTCAATTGAATAAGCCCTTAAGGGAAGAAATTATCATTTTCAGAGGAGAAAAAGAAAGGGTCAAAACCGTGCTCAAAAAGAAAAATGATGTGATTTTTTTATTTGGAAAAGGTTAACGAGATGCTTGATGAAACAATCAAAGAAAATGATAAGATGATTGTTAAAATGGATGTAACTTTGAATCCAAACGAGAAAAAGTTAAATGATGTCAAAGCCACTCTCAAGAAATATGAAAACCAAAATGATGATATCTCTGATGTTGGGAGATTGGAACCTGGTTGTAATGAACATGTTAAGAAACTTATATCTCCCACGAATTTTATTAAATCTAAAGAGATGGTTACTACTTCTCCCTTTGAGACAGGTAAAAAGATGAATAGAAAACATGTTTATACTATTGTGGAAAGGCCAGACAAATTAGATCTCGTTGTTACAAGCTAATGAAAAATCAAATGTGGAG
The DNA here is from genome assembly GCF_007990345.1 of Gossypium hirsutum. NCBI lineage: Eukaryota > Viridiplantae > Streptophyta > Magnoliopsida > Malvales > Malvaceae > Gossypium > Gossypium hirsutum. The sequence goes on from NC_053425.1 coordinate 3,481,197, forward strand.
ACAAACAAGTCTTGTTCAATGTAATGTTGTAACATTGATCAGAACATCACCTAGGCAGCATCATATATGTGGCAAGAAGGAAGGTAAACACATATGCTTTTATTGTGGGGGAAAAAAAGGGCACATCAAACCTCACTGTGTTTAAAAGGATTCAATATTAGAAGTTCATATCAGAATGGAACAAGAAGACCACAAAAAAAAAAATGGGTGAGAAAAGATCGATCACATTTGAGCTATGAAGATCAACAAGTTATTGATGCTCATGTCAAGCATAAGGTTACAACTTAAGTGGATCATATTGAGAATATTTCAAAGATCAAACATACTTCATTTTGTGGAGAAGGTACTTGTTGTTCCACAAGCTACAATCTCTATTGTTGAAGATGTAGCACCTCATCCCCTTAAATAAATTTGAAGCAAATGAGCAAGGGGAGGATAGAGTGAGGGGGGAGTAAGTTTGTTGATTTTGATATGGTTTGGTTTATGTTTATGCTAATTATGGTTTATGCATTTGGGATGATTTAACTTGGGGGTTGTTTTTATTTAGCAAACATTCGAATTTGATGATTGGAAGTACATGTAGATAAATTTCTATTCATGGTTTGAGGCTCATTAGTACTATTTTGGAAGAAGAGGTTGAGCTGAAACATACACGGATGTTCAAAATCCTATTCAACCAGAGACTGGAACAGAATAGAACTGACAAGGGGAGTCTTTTGGCCTTTTGACAAAAAGGGGGAGATAAGTTGATAATTTGCTGGTTTATTGATGATTATTACTACCAATTTTTTGTTGTTGTTGTCATCATCATCATCGTTTTACTATTTCCATTTTTGTTGTTGCTTTGAAGTTTTCTTTCCTTGATATCTTTATTTTATGCATGGTGAAAGGTAAAGTTGTTTTAGTCATTTGCCGATAAATTTTGTCAAAAATCCAAAGTGAGAGATTGTTAAGAGCTTAGTTTTTTTTTCTCCTCAACCAAAATAAGAGTTTAGTTGTCCTAGTCTATGAAGTTGCTCCTCATGTTCGAACATTTCTTTAAACTGCAATTTTGATCACCATGTTCATTCTTATGTTTAAACAGTTGTTTGGACAAACTTTTGGTGTATCGATACAACTATGACAGAACAATATTCCTCCCCTATTTTAACTTGTTTCGACCCTCAGAGACATTTAATCGATCTCAATCACCTCCAAACACTTAAAAATTGTTTTAAAACTCTTAATGAAGAATTTAATCAATTGAAGTAGCTTTATAAGAATGGATTCATGTTCGATTTTCACTTTGAATTCAAGGTATAAGTTAATCTAAATTGCCCTGACAACAAATATCGTATCTCACATTCAAAGTATAATATTCTTATCAAACGTAGCATCAATATTATAAAAAAAAATGCATATACTCACATACAACACACTAACTTCTTAGGCTCTTATGCTATATATGATCCTTCTTATTGTATTCTCGATGGCTTCTTATTTACAGCATGTAGTGCCTCCCCCTCCGCTTGGTGGGCCATATGTGCTAGGAGGGTCATAATACCCAAGAATCTTTCGTCCTACATGCAAATATCATCATCATTAATATTATTAGCATGGTTTGGATTAATTTATTATTTATTAATTTAAATTATAGTATAAAAATTTAAAAATTATAATTTGTTCAATTTTTTTATACTTTTCGTATATTTAGAATTAATCTCTATACTTTTATTTTTAAGAATTTAGTTTCTCTATTTTCAAATTTAAAAATTTATATCCATTTGTTAACAATGTTAGAATTCTTTTGTGTTGGTGTGACATTTTGAAAAAAATAAAATACACTTGGTATTGACGTAACAAAAAAATAATATTTTAGGACCTGAATTTAATAAAGAATTTTAACAGTGTTAACATTCTTAAAAATTCATATAATCATTTTAATTAGAATAAAGTATTTAGATTAACTAATAACATTATAAAACTTGACGTAACGTATTAAGCCAAATTTAAAGTATATAGATTAAGTCTCAAATGTAAGCGAAATATAAGGATTAAATTAAAATTTAACTACTCTTAAAATCTAAAAAGTAGAAGGATTGAAATTGAAATTTACCCATAATATTCTCAATATGGAAGGCTTTAAAACTTTCCTTTTATATATAATTATTCATATGTAGGGATAACAAAACGATTTTTCTTATATTACTATATATTATAAAAATTTAAATTTTAATTAGAATATATTAAAAGAAAATTTATTTAAAATATATTAAAAAAAAGTTAAAATGTTCTTAAGTAAATTAAATCTAAATTCAACTCAACACGACATAGAGACAGAACGTTATTGGAGCTAGAGAGTCTTGTTCCACCTAACCCTAATTTTAGAAAAAGAGCCTCTAACTCTATTTTTTTTTTGAAAATTTTTATTAATCACTAAAATTTTGAAAGTTCTATAATTATTGAATCGGAGGCGACCATAGTGAGTGTTGGCCGGCGGTCCATCCTTAAAATGTAAAATTTCACTTTTGACTCTTTAAATTTTACAAGACTTTAATTTGAAAAATAGTAAAATTTTGCATTCTGACTTTTTAAAAATGATAAAATTTTGATTTAATTTTTTAAAAAACTATAAAGATATAAACTATTAAAAGATGAAATTGCATTTCAACTCTCATAAAATTATACAACTTAATTCTGACCTATCAACATAAAAACAATAGAAAAATGAAGAAGAAGAAGAAGAAAATTTCAGAGACCCTAGCTATAACATATAAGAAGAACTAACCGAGATTGGAAGGTTTGAGAATCAAATCGTGAGGGGTAACAATGGCGGCAGCAAATGAGATGAGGACCATCATGGCTATGAACAGCAGCATCATCTTCGCCTGTGTTAAACCCATTTTTAAGGCCGAATTCTGATAGTAAATGAAATCTTCAAATGAATGGAAAATTGGCAATAGGATGATGATGGAGAAGAATGGGATTTTGTAGCATAGTATTTATAGACTGATATGTTTAAAGCCATGAGTTCCATTACATGATAATTAATTAATAAAAGACTGCTGAAAATTTGAAATTTAAAGTCACAGCCTACTCGATGTTGAAAGGTTTACTGAAAAAAGAGTGAAGAATTCAATCGATGACTGGGTCTTGGGGTTAGTTACTCACTTGTCCTACCTATGACGTATCTTGTATGTGTATTATTTGCAAAGGGAAAAAAAAATGAAATATAATATTCTTATATTTAATGTTTTAATAACCACATCGATTATCGAATCGATCAAATGATCGATTTTTAGTTTGATTAGTTTGATTCATGATTAAATAATAACTAATTAAATTTATAAAATCAGTTCAATTGATCATTCTTTTGTCTTAATTTTTAGTGTTTTTACGGATTTCAAACAGTTTGCTTATAAGTCGATTTAACTTTTTTTGTTTGGTTGAAATATTGATTGATTTTCACTCCAATCAACTTGTCTAATTGATTTGATCGAATTCCAATCACAATGCTTACATTCATTTTAGAATGCACAAATTGTTTCTAACGTATTTGTTTTTAATCCCAATAGCTAAGAAGGACAGTTAGTATCAACGTTGTTGAAACCGAATCAATTGGCACACCAATTCGGGGAAAAAAGTTAAACTTATTAATTTATTTAATCAATTCAGTCAAATCGAAAATTAGTAATATGACCAATTCAACCACCTTTTCAGCTGTAGAAACATTGATTAGCACATACAAATCCATTGATTTAACAACAATAATAATAACATACACCGTCACCAACAAATGTTAAGTACATGTAGTAGTAAAACATATTACACTCCAAAAAAAAAGGTGTTTAAATTTTAGAAACAATCTTATTAGAAGGGATAATTACGGATATCAAACATGTACAATAAAATAGACATCCTCGCACAACAATTACTAAATAATTATATGTTTATTAAAATATGGATGACATGTAAAATTAGTTAGATTTCATAATCGGGTGTATTATAAAAAAATGAAGGTAAATGTGATTAATTCAAAAATGCTTTGTCAAAAATATCTAAAAATAATAATAAGTTGAAAAAATTGAAGAAAATAATGGTTTCATCTTATTGTTGAATCCGTAAAAATAATATTAATTTAAGCTTTTTATCTTTTGTATTGTAGTAATTATAAAACGATTCCCCAAAACAGCCAAAATTCTAATATTTGTTGTAAAAATATACGGTTAATACTTTATTATACTAGAAAGACACGCGGTAGGATGTGACGCCACCTGTAAAATTAACATTTTACTAATCAATCTCCGCAATTAAAGGTGACTAAAACTTGATTCAGATTCGAAAAAAATTTAAATTTTGAGTTAATTGAATTGGGTTATTCGAATGATTCAAGACAACTCAAATAAGTAATTCGAGTTTCGAGTTCGAACCAAGTTAAATTTTACAATTCAAATAACAGATTAGTGTAAATACTCTTTGATCCTTATCAAGTTTGAAAATTAATACATTGGTCTCTCTCAACAAAAATTACAAAATTATTCAAAATAAATTTTAAATTTCAAAATATTTATAAAAATCCCAAATTTTATATGTTTTCAAAAAATTCTAAAAAAATCTAAAATATATATAAAAAAAGTTAAAACATTAGAAATTCTCCGGAATAATAATTTTGGGGACTTAAATAAGTTAATTAATGATTCAAGTTATTATATTAAAATATATTTTTTATTTTGCTTTGAAAAAGTTTCAAAATATATATGGTTTTAAATTTATTTGCTCTAGCTAACATAGAATTAGTTATATTGTAATAAGATTTTAATTCGACATGTTTAATTTTTTAATTTAACTCAAACAATTTCATTCGATTCAACTCGAATTTCATTTCACTCGACTCAATTCGAAATTTTTTTAAATTAAATTAGTAAGATAAAATAGGATTTATCGACTCAATTAAATCGAAATTATTTCACTCGATTCCATCTAACACTTATCCGTAACCTCAACCCAACGTTTAGAAAGTTTGAAAAGTGAAGCAAGTGAACCTTAAACCTCTGGCCATGAGGGTATTTAAAGGGATTCTTAAAAACAATTCGATTTAAGCCCGACATAATTAACATTTCACCGACCAACCTCTATTGAACAAGTGTTTCACGAAAGGATCTCAAAATCTAGCTCCATCGTTGACGTAGCTTCCTACCCGTAATGTTCTATCATTAGTGCATCCATTCCAGATCTTTCGATGCATCCTTCGTTTTCTAAAATGTCACCAACATGCACAAAACAATGCAACTTTCCACCTGTCAAACCCTTTGCAGCATAATTCATATGTTTTACTCTTTGTTTGTGGTAGTTGTTCGGAAGGTCTTGAAGCAAGTCATTTTATAATCTATAGACCACCCTTCACTAAGAACGACCAATATACAAACTCTCCTTGACTGAGGACCGTTTGAGACGATCCCTTGCCTAAGATTGTCTATAGGAACCCTCCTCGTATCCTAGTGGAATTAACTTAAAGATGATTCGCTATGCACCTTTATAAAAACTATTGAGAGACCACTTAATGTGTACCTTCTATAGGGATCACTGAGACATAACAACATCATAAAGTCTCAAGTGAGAGAATGTCAAAGTAGGACTACACAATACACTATATGACTTGACAACTAACATATAATGACCTTGCCACCTAGCTGACCACACCATCTTACTTACCTCTTGTATTGTCAACTACCTGACAAGAAGTGACCCCCTATATCTACCCCAGAGAACGAGTGACGGGAGATCTTTCCTGTCCAAAAAAAACCTAAGTGGTAGCTTAGTCTCCTATTTCTCGTTCTCCTTCCCTTGAATACCTAGTAAAGACAAAAGGCATATATTGATCAATACCTTTTATTATCAGTGCCTAATGTAACACGACTGTGGTTGTTGCAGAGAAATGAGGCTCAGCACTCTTTGACTTTTGTTCATTTGGTCAACAGTATGCTCAAAACCCTAATTCATGGCACATCTAAGAACTAAGAAGGAAATTCATTACACCTGGTTTTGTTCTTTTTTCAACTGTTGTAGGCCAATTTTGGCCCCTTTATATTAAACTCCAAAACCCTTCATACTAAACCCCAAAACCTAACACATTAAACTAAAACCCAACAAATTAAACCCAATTTCACCCAAACCCAAATAGCCCACTAAAGCTTAACCCAAAACTAAACCTAATTACCTAGCCCAAGCCCAATACCCATTATACAAAATTTTTTTGAAACCCTAATCTACCCTAGCCGCCTCTGCCCTTTGACCAACTCTCTGACTCCTCTGTCACCACCCACTCCTTCACCGGCCATGCCTACAGCACACCACTGACGTCAGCCCTCTACTGCTTCCAACCACTACCAACTTGCACCTGCAGAGAGAAGAAATAATCATCAACTAACACTTGTAAATGGTTATAAAAACCAAATGGAAATTCTTTGTAGGGTTTTTTTTTCGGCAACTCTAAAAAATATATACAAAGAAAAGCATTCGATTTTTAAGCAAAAAAGATAGCGATTCCATCAATATTCAAGAGAATATCACCAAATCAAACACAAAATCAGAGAAACAGAGAACAAAAATCGAAATCAAAGAACGAAGGTGATTTCTTTTTTTTTTATATATTTTCGAATAAATTATTTTCTTTTTTTCTTTTCCTACTTATAACCATATACATATATATATTATATCATTTAGCTTAAAAATAAAAATAAAAAAATTTACCTTTTTCGGCCACCGTACACGGTTGCCGGCGCCGGCGCTGGCGACGGTCCGACGACCGGACCGGTGACCGGTCCACCACCGGGAATCCCTTCCCCCTTCCCCCTTCCCCCTCCCTTCTCTCTTCTTTCTCTCTTCTTCTTTTTTTTTTTCTTTCTCTCCTCACCAAATGATTTTTTTGTCAAATTTTGGCCTTATATAGCCCCCCAAAACGACGTCGTTTTGGGGGCTGCTCTTTAACTCCAAAACGACGTCGTTTTAAGCCTACCTGACCCGACCCGATCCAAACCCGCATAGGATCCTCGTGTTTTTAATTAAAGGGGAAATTGCGCGCGCGGTCCTTCCGCATTTTTGGTGTTTTATGTAACGCCCCAATTTTCGGGAATTCTGTGAATGTTGGCATAAGTTTAATTATGTTAGTGGGCCTCTAGAAAGCCAAGCTTAAGATAAAACCCGACAATTTTAGTTAATTTTTGTTCCATAAGAAAAAGGGGGTGAAATTATGAAATAGAACCTATGTGAAAATGTTTGAAAATGCTATAGGCTAAATTGAAGTGGCCAAATAAATAGGAGGATTTGCATGTCAAACCTCCCATTTTACATGAAGTGGCCAGCCATCATGTTGTTGTAGACAATATGAGCACTTGATATCCATAATTTATAGTACAAATTGATACAAATTGATAATGGGTTAGGTAAATGTTTCATGATAATGGATTAGGTAAATATTCCATGATAATGGGTTAGGTAAATGTTCCATGATAATGGTTTAGGTAAATGTTCCATGATGGGAATTTCATTTCTTTTGTATTAAAGAATTAAATGGATGAAATATGAAATTTTATTAAAAAAAAGGGGTGAAAAGAACAAAGTTTTGTCCATCTTTGTTCATCATAGCCTAAAGTTAGAGAAGAGAAAGGAGAGGAGAAAGCTCTTGAATGTTCGGTCACTTGGGGAAGAAAATTGAAGGTAAGTTCATGGTAGTATGCTTCTATCTTGATGTTCATGAGTTCTTCTTGATTCTACCTTAACTCTTGAAGCATATTTTGGTTTTTAGTTGTGTTGTGAGCATTTAGTCATGAATTAAAATGAAGGAAATGGTTGTTGTTTCATGTTCTTTTGATGAAAAATGGAAGATAGGTGAAGTTGAGCCAAACAAATGAGCATGCATATGCCTTAGATGCTAAGGGGAAAAATCGGCTAACATGTTGTGCTTTAAAATGATGAAATGGAGATTATACTTAAGTAAAATCATAGATATGTGATGATTGATTGGTGATATACATGTTTAAATAACAAGCATGCAAGTTAGGTGTGAAAGAGTGATTTGGTAATAAATCTGCTTGGGACAGCAACAGTAACGTGACTTTGGAAAATCACCATAAATTGTGAGAGATGAGTTAGAAGCTGCATAAATTATGTAATTAAATCTTAATGAGTCTAGTTTCAAATGGAATAAGCGAGAACATATTTTGAATTCTTTACAATGAGAAATTTGATTCGTAATGAAGAGTGGTCAGATTAGTCAAACAGTGAAACATGGGAAACTTTAAGAAAAATCTGGTATTGATTGGCCATACCAAAAATTCTGAAAATTTTATGGATAGAAGATATATGAGTCTATTTTCAGGGAAAATTAACTGCACTTGATTTGAAGTTTCGTAGCTCCAGTTATAAATAATTTAATTTAGTGACTGTTGCTTAGGAAGACAGCTTGTAGTGAAATTATGATTATGTGGTAAACATTGACAAAAATTTGTTAATGAGTTGCTTATTGATTTCTTATAAGCTTACTATGATCTGTAGGTGTGGTTGGCCGAATATTGTAAGGGGTTAATACGTAGTTTGTATTTGAATAGTTAGATTAACGTGTTAGTAATCCAATTGTAGGCGGTTCGCGTGTGGATCTCGTCAGCATATCGTCGCAAACAGGTGTGTAACTAACACCCTCTTTCTTAGTCTGGATCGGCAAAAGTCGAAAAGCCGAAATGCCGAAAACCGGTATTTTGTAGATTTGCGAGTGTGCAAATGCTTGTGAGGTAAATCGATTAATGTTTTCGGTAAGCTGCAAAATTTGGACTGCAAAGTGCATGATTTCTGTGCCCTTGATATTTTGGGGCTTAATGGGCCAAAATTAGAATGATGGGCCAACGGACCCAATTCGGTAAGAACCCTCGGTACGTGATTCTGTTAGTACGTGAAAAGTAGGAATATCCATGAAAAACCATAAAATAGATAAATTACTGAAATACCTTTAAAAGTGGAAAATTTACAGTTTTACCCCTAGAAGATAAATTACCAAAATACCCCTAGGGTTAAATTGACCTAAATGCATGTTTGACTGTTGTTATTTACTGCATGCCATGTTGTTATTATCTGATGCATGGGATTGGGATATTGACGGAGGAAGTACTGAAAGTGGCTTGTCCACGTACTGGAGGCTTTGCCTCAATTTACTGTTAACTGAGCAGCAAGGCTGCAACTGTGGAGTGTTGGGCTGGGTGGGTTGAGCTATTCCCCACATGGAGTGTAGGGCTGGTACGGGTGGAGTGTAGTGGTTGGTGGGTTGAGTAGTCTCCCCAAATGGGCTTGCATATGTTATTGACGTTGCATGTATTTTGAAATGGGCCTATGGGCCATACTGTTATCTGAATAAAGGGCTAAGGCCCAGTTTATTGTAATCTGAAAAGGGCTCTGGTCCAGTAACACAGCTACCTGAATGGGCTTAGGCCCAATAGGCTTGAGCTGACTTGGGCTTTGAATGGGTTTTCCTTACACACTGAGTTTCCCCAAACTCACCCCTTCTTTAACTTTGCAGGTGAGCCTTGATGTGGGTGACTTGGAGCCGGAGGGGATTCAGAGTGACCATGGTGAATACTTTTGGGTTTAAAAAAGGGACTGGTTTTCTTAAGTTATTTTTAATTGCTATTTAATTTTTGGGTTGTAATAAGACCATTTTAACTTTATTTTCTTCTTTGATTTTTCTGGGATTATATTATTAAAAACAACTTTAAATTGATGGATACTAATTCAAATGGGCTAGACTTAGGGCGTGATTTCAAAATGATACTTGTTTTTTTAAAAATAACACGACGTCACGAATATTCGATTTACCAAAGATAATCACTCAAAGAAATTTCAACTTGTTATAACCAAGTGTGGCAATGGATGTGGGCATGTCTAGGATTGGATCCAATCGGAGAGCTTGGTACTTAAGCAGCCTTCATGGCTCACATTCTCTGTTATAGATACCTACCTGGTGCCCAGCTTCCATTCACTTGGTTAGTTTGACAAAAGTTGGCTTTTTAAAACACTAAAAAGGGAACATGGGTTTTTGACTTCAAAGTGGCACGCCAGATTCGGCCTTAACGACTGGGCTAGGTTTGGGGTGCTACATTTAGTGGTATCAGAGCCTAGGTTGCAACAACTCGGCTGTGGATCGGGTCCAAAAAGGGTTTTCAAAACTTTATGCCAAAAAAAGGGTATTTTTGGAAAAACCTGACTTTTGAAAATTTCCTGTTTAAAAGAGATAATCTCCGAACTTGTTTTTTTTTAACACAAATGTTTGGAAAATGGATTTCAAAAAGTCTAAATCTTTTGAGTTTATCTGGAAACTGATGAGGTGGCACACTGAATCCCCGGCACCAAGGCTGTAAGTACTATTCTGTTTTATATACTGAACTATAGTTAGTACTAAACCTTAGAGATAGTACTATAGATAATATAGCGTAAAGGCTACAAAACTGAGACTGTAGGATAAACTAAGCCCTAGGAAACTGAAACTATAGCTAGACTTCGATTCTGCGAAAACAAACTCTGAACTACTGTCTAATTCATAAAACATCTGTAATAAACATTAGAATATTAATTGATGTATAAAAATTCGTAATCAAGATAATACGATATGAGTACAAGAGGCCGTGGACGGAGCTGAGGAAGTGCTCGAGCGAGATCTTTATCTTCGAGACATATACCGGTGGTGGATGCACCGATACCACCGGCAACAGAGGTAGAGTCTCATGACCGCGGTGCCGAGGATGATGCCATGTCACAGGCAATGCTTCGTGTTCTAGAAAGGGTTGTCGGGGCAAGTACAGGCAATAGAGTTCGGGGATCTATTTCTGAACGACTTCGGGCTAACGGAGCGGAGATCTTTAAGGGCGTGTTTGGTATAGCCCTGAATGTGGCGAAATATTGGTTGGAGGCCACAGAACGGATTATGGACAACTTGGACTGCTCTGAGGAGATTGTGAGTGGGGTATCTGTACTAAGTCCTTTGGGTCACTCGGTTAGGGTAGACAAACTGTATAGGGATGTACCCTTGGAAACTCAAGGTAAGATTTTCCCTGGAGATCTGATGGAGTTACCGTTAGGGTAGACAAACTGGCTTATTAAGCATAAAGCGACTCTGGATTGTGCTGCTAAACGAGTGGTGTTAAGGACCACAAAGGATGAGGAGGTTATGGTGATAGGTGAGCGAATGAATTATTTGTCCAATGTGGTGTCGGCATTAAGAGCCGAAAAGTGGATTCGGAAAAGTTATGAGGTCTATTTGGCATTTGTAAGTCAGTCAGAAGAGGAGGGACTGACAGTGGATAAGGTTAGGACCGTAAAAGAGTTCCAAGATGTTTTTCCGGATGAGCTTCTAGGATTGCCTCCGAACCGAGAATTTGAGTTTGGAATAGATTTGTTGCCTGGAACGGCACCTGTGTCCATTGCACTGTATAGGATGGCACCGAAGGAGTTAGTGGAGTTAAAGGCTCAGATTCAAGAGTTATTGGATAGGGGCTTCATTAGGCCAAGCGTGTCTCCATAGGGAGCATCGGTGCTATTTGTGAAGAAAAAGGACGGGACAATGTGCATGTGCATCGATTACCGCCAGTTGAACAAACTGACGATAAAGAACAAATACCCTCTGCCAAGGATTGATAATTTATTTGACCAACTTAGAGACCAACTTAGAGGAGCTTCGGTATTTTCCAAGATTGACCTTCGATCTGGATACTATCAGTTAAGGGTCAAGGAGGCGGATATCCATAAGACGTCATTCAGGACTCGGTATGGTCATTACGAGTTTCTGGTTATGCCATTTGGATTGACGAATGCTCCTGCAGCATTTATGGATCTGATGAATCGTGTGTTCCAACCATTTTTTGATCAGTTCGTAGTCGTCTTTATTAACGATATCCTGGTATATTCTGAAACTGAAGCGAAACATGATGAGCATCTCCGTATAGTGCTGCAAGTGTTAAGGGAGAAGGAACTCTTTGTGAAGTTCAGCAAGTCTGAACTTTGGTTGAGGGAGGTAACCTTCTTAGGACATGCGGTCTCTGCTGAGGGGATTAAAGTGGACCCTCGAAAAATTAAAGCAATTTTGGAGTGGAAGCCGCCTAGGTCAATACGGAGTTTCCTAGGGTTGGCAGGATACTACAGAATGTTTATGGAAGGTTTTTCTGTGATGGCAGCACCTCTGACAAAACTCATAAGGAAAGGAGTACCGTTTGTATGGACTGAGAAGTAGCAGGAAGCTTTTGAGAAGTTGAAGAAAGTTCTAACTGAAGCACCTGTGTTGATTCAGCCGGAGTCTGGGAAGGATTTTAGTGTGTACAGTGACGCATCATACGTGGGTTTGGGCTGCGTGTTAATGCAAGAGGGTAAGGTGGTTGCATATGCATCACGACAGCTTAAGCCTCATGAGGGGAACTATCCGACTCATGATTTAGAGTTGGCAGCAATGATATTCGCACTTAAGATTTGGAGACATTACTTGTACGGAGAAAGGTGTATTATATACACTGACCATAAGAGTCTTAAGTATTTGTTGACTCAGAAAGAGCTGAACCTTAGGCAAAGGAGATGGATTGAGTTGCTTAAGGATTATGACTGTTCGATCGAGTATCACCCAGGCAAGGCTAATGTGGTAGCCGATGCTTTAAGTCGTAGAACCGTATCTGATCTGAGATCAATGTTTGCTCGTTTGAGTCTGTATGATGATGGTAGTTTATTGGCTGAATTGCAAGTAAGGCCAACCTGGGTGGACCAGATTAAGGAAAAGCAGTTGGAAGATGAGTCTTTGGTTGCTCGTTTTCAACAAGTTAAGGAAGGAGAAACTTCTGAGTTCGGTTTAAATGGTGATGGAGTTCTGTGTTTCCGAGGAAGAATTTGTATTCTGAAGGATTCTGACTTGAGACAGTCAATATTGAAGGAAGCTCATGGGGGACTTTGTGCCATGCATCCTGGAGGGAATAAGTTGTATCACGACTTGCGAGAACTGTATTGGTGGCCTGGGCTTAAACGAGAAGTAACGGAGTTCGTGGGGAAATGTCTGACATGCCAGCAAGTGAAAGCTGAACATCAATATCCTTCTGGATTACTGCAACCAGTGAAAATTCCATTGTAGAAGTGGGAGAGAGTCACTATGGACTTTGTGAGTGGGCTACCTTTGACACCCACCAAGAAAGATTCTGTGTGGGTAGTGGTGGATAGGTTAACAAAATCTGCCCATTTCATACCAGTTCGTATTGATTACTCCCTGCAAAAGTTGGCTAGGTTGTATGTGGCAGAGATAGTGCGACTACATGGAGTGCCAGTGTCGATTATTTCCGACCGAGACCCTAGGTTTACGTCTCGATTCTGGAAGAAGTTGTAGGTGGCATTGGGTACACGTTTGGATTTCAGTACTGCCTTTCACCCACAGACAGATGGACAGTCGGAGAGGGTTATTCAGATTTTGGAGGATATGTTAAGGGGTTGTATCATCAATTTTCGTGAGAGTTGGGAGGACTACTTGCCATTGGGGGAGTTTGCATACAATAACAGCTACCAAGCAAGTATTCAGATGGCTCCATATGAGGCACTTTATGGGCGGAGATGTCGTACGCCTACGTATTGGACAGAGTTGGGTGAATGACAAGTGCTTGAACCGGAGATGGTGGCAGATACTGAAAGTAAGGTTAAGTTGATAAGAGATCAATTAAAGGAGGCATCTGATAGACAGAAGTCGTATGCGGACCTAAAGCGCAAAGAGATAGAGTTCACGGTTGGGGATATGGTTTTCTTAAAGGTTTCACCTTGGAAGAAGATCTTGAGATTCGACAATAAAGGCAAATTGAGTCCGCGATTTATAGGGCCTTATCGAGTTCTTAAGCGGGTAGGGCCAGTAGCGTATCAGTTAGAATTACCACCAGAGTTAGACAGAATCCATGACGTTTTTCATGTGTCTATGTTAAGACGATATCGATCAGATCCCTCACATGTTGTACCAGTGAAGAAGATTGAAGTAAGGACTGATTTGACCTTTGAGGAAGAACCTATACAAATTTTAGATCGAGAGGTTAAAGTTCTAAGAAGGAAGTCGGTTCCGTTGGTAAAAGTACTGTGGCGTAATCATGGAAGGGAAGAAGCTACTTGGGAATCAGAAGAGACTATGCGTCAACAATACCCTCAACTATTTGGATCAGGTAAATTTCGAGGCCAAAATTTCTTTAAGTGGGGTAGAGTTGTAACGCCCCAATTTTTGGGAATTCTGTGAATGTTGGCATAAGTTTAATTATGTTAGTGGGCCTCTAGAAAGCCAAGCTTAAGATAGAACCCGACAATTTTAGTTAATTTTTGTTCCATAAGAAAAAAGGGGGTGAAATTATGAAATAGAACCTATGTGAAAATGTTTGAAAATGCTATAGGCTAAATTGAAGTGGCCAAATAAATAGGAGTGCAAAATAGGAGGATTTGCATGACAAACCTCCCATTTTACATGAAGTGGCCAGCCATCATGTTGTTGTAAACAATATGAGCACTTGATATCCATAATTTATGGTACAAATTGATACAAATTGATAATGGGTTAGGTAAATGTTTCATGATAATGGATTAGGTAAATATTCTATTATAATGGGTTAGGTAAATGTTCCATGATAATGGTTTAGGTAAATGTTCCATGATGAGAATTTCATGTCTTTTGTATTAAAGAATTAAATGGATGAAATATGACATTTTATTAAAAAAAAGGGGGTGAAAAGAACAAAGTTTTGTCCATCTTTGTTCATCATCGCCTAAAGTTAGAGAAGAGAAAGGAGAGGAGAAAGCTCTTGAATGTTCGGTCACTTGGGGAAGAAAATTGAAGGTAAGTTCATGGTAGTTTACTTCTATCTTGATGTTCATGAGTTCTTCTTGATTCTACCTTAACTCTTGAAGCATATTTTGGTTTTTAGTTGTGTTGTGAGCATTTAGTCATGAATTAAAATGAAGGAAATGATTGTTGTTTCATGTTCTTTTGATGAAAAATGGAAGATAGGTGAAGTTGAGCCAAACAAATGAGGATGCATATGCCTTAGATGCTAAGGGGAAAAATCGGCTAACATGTTGTGCTTTGAAATGATGAAATGGAGATTATACTTAAGTAAAATCATAGATATGTGATGATTGATTGGTGATATACATGTTTAAATAACAAGCATGCAAGTTAGGTGTGAAAGAGTGATTTGGTAATAAATCTGCTTGGGACAGCAGCAGTAACGTGACTTTGGAAAATCACCATAAATTGTGGGAGATGAGTTAGAAGCTGCATAAATTATGTAATTAAATCTTAATAAGTCTAGTTTTAAATGGAATAAACGAGAACATATTTTGAATTCTTTACAATGAGAAATTTGATTCGTAATGAAAAGTGGTCAGATTAGTCAAACAGTGAAACATGGGAAACTTTAAGAAAAATCTGGTATTGATTGGCCATGTAAAAAATTCTGAAAATTTTATGGATAGAAGATATATGAGTCTATTTTCAGGGAAAATTAACGGCACTTGATTTGGAGTTTCGTAGCTCCAGTTATAAATAATTTAGTGACTGTTGCTCAGGAAGACAGCTTGCAGTGAAATTATGATTATGTGGTAAACATTGACAAAAATTTGTTAATGAGTTGCTTATTGATTTCTTATAAGTTTACTATGATCTGTAGGTGTGGTTGGCCGAATATTGTAAGGGGTTAATACGTAGTTTGTGTTTGAATAGTTAGATTAACGTGTTAGTAATCCAATTGTAGGCGGTTCGTGTGTGGATCTCGTCAGCATATCGTCGCAAACAGGTGTGTAACTAACACCCTCTTTCTTAGTCTGGATCGGCAAAAGTCGAAAAGCCGAAATGTCGAAAACCGGTATTTTGTAGATTTGCGAGTGTGCGAATACTCGTGAGGTAAATCGATTAATGTTTTTGGTAAGCTGCAAAATTTGGACTGCAAAGTGCATGATTTCTGTGCCCTTGATATTTTTGGGCTTAATGGGCCAATACTAGAATGATGGGCCAACTGACCCAATTCGGTAAGAACCCTCGGTACGTGATTCTGTTAGTACGTGAAAAGTAAGAATATGCATGAAAAACCATAAAATAGATAAATTACTGAAATACCTTTAAAAGTGGAAAATTTACAGTTTTACCCCTAGAAGATAAATTACCGAAATACCCCTAGGGTTAAATTGATTTAAATGCATATTTGACTGTTGTTATTTACTGCATGCTATGTTGTTATTATTTGATGCATGGGATTGGGATATTGACGGAGGAAGTACTGAAAGTAGCTTGTCCACGTACTGGAGGCTTTGCCTCAATTTACTGTTAACTGAGCAGCAAGGCTGCAACTGTGGAGTGTTGGGCTGGGTGGGTTGAGCTATTCCCCACATGGAGTGTAGGGCTGGTACGGGTGGAGTGTAGTGGTTGGTGGGTTGAGTAGTCTCCCCAAATGGGCTTACATATGTTATTGATGTTGCATGTATTTTGAAATGGGCCTATAGGCCATACTGTTATCTGAATAAAGGGCTAAGGCCCAGTTTATTGTAATCTGAAAAGGGCTCTAGTCCAGTAACACTGTTACCTGAATGGGCTTAGGCCCAATAGGCTTGAGCTGACTTGGGCTTTGAATGGATTTTCCTTACACACTGAGTTTCCCCAAACTCACCCCTTTTATTTTCATCCACGCAGGAAATCCCCAACCATAGTGGGCTTGGAGCTGTGAGGGAATTCGGAGTGGCCACCCGTTTTGAAAGTTTGATTTTCTTCTGGTGAACTGGACATCCTTTTATTTACGTTTGAAGTTTTGGGTTTTTAAATGTAATAAGGCCGCTTAATTATTTTTGATGGTTTTAATATGTATTACTAAGATAGGTATTACTTATTTTAACTGTTGAAATTGGATAGCTTTAGGGCGCGTTTTCAAAAATAACAATTGATTTCAAAATAACACGACAACAAACAAAGCTTCCGCAATGAAAGTATTTTCCAAAATTAATCACTTTTCCTAAAAATGACTTAATCAAATCAGTTTTCTAGAAATATCCATGACGTTAAGGTGTGGCAATGGTGGTATGCATGTCTAGGATTGGATCCGAAGGGAGCTTGGTACTTAAGCAGTCCGATGGACTCACCACCTCTTTTCCGGTTTTCTACCTGGTGCACAGCTTCCATTCACTTTAACCTATAATGAAATTATCTTTTAAAACATTAAGTAAGTTTTTCTGGACCAACAATATAAAATGTTTTAAACGCTTCAATGTGGCATGTCGGATCTGGTCATAACGTCTGGGCCGGGTTTGGGGTGTTACATTTTAAATCAAGTTTATATTTATTTATAAATTGGCCTTGAAATTCGTTATGGTTCTCAAATTGATCCCCCATGATGCGCACCGTTTTAAAGGCGTTGGAAAATTGCTCTTTTGGCCCTCACTGTTTTCATGCGTGTTCTAATAAGCCCTTCCTTTTTTTTATTTGCAAATCCACCCCAGAATTCTGTTGTTAATTTTTTTAATCCTTTTTTGTTTATTCTCACTTCTTTTATATTAGATTAAGTTTTTATTATATATTGCTATTTTTTATATTATTACTATTATCATTATTATTATTTTATATTATTATTATGTTATATTTAGTATTATTTTTTAATATTACATTTTTTACTATTATATTACTATTATCTTTGTTATTTTCTCTATTAATATTTATTACTCTATTTTTAACATTATTATTATATTATATTTTTTTATATCTTATTATTATTGCTAGTATTATTATTATTATATACAATATTAGTGTATGTTATATTATATATATACTTATACATGGTATTATTTTTAATCACTTTATTTTAATATTTTTATTATATTATATTTGTTTTTTTGTTATTATTACTATATTTATTATTAGTATTAATGATAGTGTATATTTTATATGTAAATGTATATATTATGTTTTTTAATACTATATTTTTTAATACCCTATATATTGTGTATATTCTTAATACTATATAGTGTATGTATTTTCTTAATAACTATATTATATGTATATATATACTATGTACGTATTTTTAATATCGTTATGTATTTTTTTAATACATATATATAGGTACATATTTATGTGACCTTATTAATAGATGTTTCCAACATTATAATTACGTATGTATATATTATGTAAATATTTTAACATTATATTATTTATGCATTTTTATATATTATGTATATATATACCTTTTTAGTGTTGTATTTTTATCATGTATATATTTCTAATACCATATTATATTTTTGCATATTATCATGTATATATATTTTTCATACTAGTTATACATATTTTTACTACTTTATGTATATTTCAAATATTATATATTAAGTATTTCTAATATCCTTATTATTTATACCCATATACGTACGCATCTATGTAGCTTCTTAATAAATTCATTTATATTGTTATCATTTCTAATGTATATGTATATATCATATATGTGTTATATATATCATGTATATATTTTCAATATTATTAGTTATACTTTTTATATACTATTCTATGTACATATTTCCATATCATCTTATATATATTCTTAAATACTATTATATGTGTATGTATATTTTTAATACCATATTGTGTATATATTATTATTACATTTATTTTATTCCTACTATATTTATTATTAATATTATTACATATATTTTATTATTCTTACATACATATTTTATATATAGTATTATTTTCGTACCTCATTTTATTTATTATTATACCTATTATTTTCAGTATTATCACTTATTGTATTATTTTAATATTATATATACATTTTTCATATATGTCACGTACATATATTGTTTAATATTTATTTTACATATATATGTATATATTGTATATATATTTTAACATTACTAACTATATTTTATTATCTTAGGCATATATTTCAAACACTGTATATAGTATATTTCTAACATTATCACTATTCATATATATATATTACGTACATACTCTTAATATCATTATTGTGTATATATATTCGTTGTTTCCATTTCATATTTAATTCTAGCATTACGTGTAATATCGCATATATCTTTATTGTTTTTAAAATCATTATCACATTTATTATTTGCTTCAATATATTTCTAGTTCTTTCATTCATTTATTTTTATCAATATTGCTTTGCATTACTAAAAAATAATATTCGTGTTTTCTAATCAATTTTAATAAATAAGATAATGTACTGATTTAACATTAAGCCATAGATTTCATCGCTATGTTGGATGAAATTTGCCAGCTCGTGTTAAAAACGGAACACCCTTCCAAAAACTGAAAAACTAAAATTTATCGTCTTTTCAATCGGATCACTATTAAATTTCAAATTGAGTTAGTATTTTTGAAAATCAAGACAACACGTGTTTAACAAGATACCAATTTTGGGCATTGCGAGGGTGCTAATACCTTTCTCGCGCGTAACCGACTCCCGAACCCTAATTTTTCTCCGAATTTTGACGTAGACCTAAACTCGGCCTTTTTGTTATTCACAAATAAATTTTTCTTTGAAAAAGAGGATTCATTAGGTGTCCGATCACACCTAAGAAAAAGATCGGTGGCGACTCTCTTTTATTTCGAAATCAAACATCGGTCTTTAAACTTTCAATCAAACACCCTAATTAGCGACTAAGCTAAAAAAATTTTACGTCGCTACATCAACTATTATCAATTGAAAAACAAGAGAATATATTAGTTTAATTTTGATTTTCATCCCTTTTTTATAAAAATTGAAAATTTAACCCTTTTACGTTAATTGACAATCATTGTAGTTTACGAAAAATGAGAAGGTAATCAAATTGAATAAGTGTTAAATCACTAGAAAATTAGCACTTGAATAACATATACGTAGGAAATTAATAAAATTCAATAATACAACAAATTTACATGTAAGAAATTAAAAAAAATTAATAGTTCAATTTTTTTATTTACTAGTAATTGGATTTATTTCTCAATTTTCATAAAAAATATTTCATTAAAGTTTCAATTACTATGTAATTACATTAAATTTATAATATTAACTAAAATAATACAAAAAAATTAACAAATTAAAAAGAAATCCCCCAAATCTAAGTAATCCATCTGTCGAAACCATTTTTATTTTGAAAAACGGAGGTCAACTTTAAAACAAAAATGGAGTCACCACCAATCCTTTTTGTTTAGGTGTGATCGGGTCACCTTGTGATCGATCATTTTAATAAAGTATTTCGGTTTATTAAAACAACGTTTTTGGTCTAAGAAAAACTAGAAAACAGATTCGGGAGTCAGTTACACGCGAGAAAGGATTTGCACCCTCGCAACGCCCAAAATTGGTACCGTATTGATCAATTAACGTCCTAATATTGAAAATTTGAAAGAGATTTTAAAATACAATTCCTTTAAAACGTTTGGATAACTAAAATTGGATATTGAGATTCTCTCGCTTAGAAGGAATAAAATATCATATCCAGCACGATAGGACACAACATTTCAAACCCTCGATACAAGACCATCTTATAATTTCCAAAACTCATGCATTTGAAATTTCAAAAGGATACTTGGCTATCTGGTCAAACGGTAAGTCGAAACCCAGCACGATTGGGCACGATTTCTCGAATTTCCAAACACAAAATATTGCCTCTTTTTAATTTAAGAAAACATGGACGAAATTTCAAAAGGATATTCAGTTATTCGGTTGAACGAAAAATCGAAACCCAGCACGGTAGGGCACGATTTCTCGAATTTCTAAACACGAAATATTTTCTTATTTTGAGAGTTTTTTTTTAAAATGAGGATGATTATAAAAGCGATCTAAAGTATATAAAATAATTTTAAAAAAATAGTATCCATTCAAGATAAAATAATATATAAAACTCTTTAAAAATAATATATAAACAATTCAAAATATATAATGTGTAAAAAAAGTTTGAAATATATAATATATGAAAATATTAAAGTAAATAATGTATAAAAATTTGAAATGAGCATTATATAAAAGTTAAAATAGATAATAACAAAAAAGTAAAAAAATAGATAAATAAATAGAATGTTAATAACAAGAGTGAAAAACATATATAAGAAAAATAATAATGAAAATAATATTAGTATATAAATAGAAATAAAAATATAATAAATAGAAATATAATAATAGTAGAAATATAAATAGATAAATAAAAATAGTATTAGAATAACAAAATAAATAGAAATAGAAACATAAAAACAAAGCCCTCTTAGCAAAATGGAGATGGCACTTTATGATAGATAAAAATGCGATGTGGTATAAAGTGATTTTTGCAAAGTATGGTTCTAATGTGGCCCGATGGAGATTCAGTGCGAATAATTTAAAAGATATGTCAAAGGTGTGGAGAGGAATTGTTGAGAATTCATTGGATGCTAGAGTGGTACGATGGTTAGGGGATAAAAATTTTAGTTGGAAGATTGGGAATGGAAAGACCACGTTATTTTGGGAGGATAAATGGTGCGGTAAGGACCCATTAAAAGTGGATTTCCCTAGGCTTTTTCGTTTAGCTAAACTCAAATATGCTTCAGTGTTTGATTATTCATCAAACTATGGTTTTAGCAATGTAAATTGGGAAGATATTTTCGTCAGACCTCTTTTGGATAGGGAGATGGGGATCCTTAGCCGGCTTATCGATAGGGTGAGTTGTGTTGTTCTGGTTCCGGAGGTGGAGGATAGGATTTTATGGGATCATGAAAAGGATGGCGAGTTCTTAGTAAAGCAATTATCCAAGCTTCTGAGTAAGGGTGAGGGGGAGGGGCCAGTCTTTGTCTTCGATAAAATATGGAAGCTAAAAGTTCCTCCACGGGTGCGGAGTTTTCTTTGGTTATTGGCCATTGATAGAGTCCCTATGAAAGGTTTTCTAATTAAAAGGGGGGTGAAGATTCATGACAGCTTGAACGTGTGCCCGTGGTGCAATAGGGAGCTGGAGAGGGCGGATCATGTATTTTTTAATTGTAATTTTATTGCAGGATTCTGGAAGAGAATATTCAACTGGTGGGACATCGAATGGTTAGCGGTTAGCAACTTTGAGGAATTTTATATGCTATGTTTCAAGGCGAAGATTATTGGTTCTTGTAAAAGTTTGTGGCTAACTTCAATCGCTGCATCTTGTTGGTCGATTTGGTTAGCAAGAAATGAGATTATATTTGATAATAAAGTGTTGACAATGGACACTTTGATTTTCCATTCCAAAATGAGGGCTTTACTATGGGTAAGGGCTGCTACTGAAGAGTGCAGGTTTCAAGAGAGATTATGGTGGTTATGTCTGTATAGATGTGGATTATCTAATTCAGGGTC
This sequence comes from Gossypium hirsutum, assembly GCF_007990345.1. NCBI lineage: Eukaryota > Viridiplantae > Streptophyta > Magnoliopsida > Malvales > Malvaceae > Gossypium > Gossypium hirsutum. The sequence goes on from NC_053425.1 coordinate 3,503,525, forward strand.
AGCTGGCTGGCGCTCTCCTCCACTTGGATGCTTGAAATTTGATGTAAGTGGTGCTGCTCTTGAGGGTGAATCTGGCGTTGGAGGGGTAATGAGAGACGAGGAAGGTATTGTTAGAGCTCTATTCTCGGGTCCGAGTGTTGCTTGTGATACGGAGTCTACTGAATTGGAAGCAATTATCATAGCTATGGATGTTTTTAATGACATAGGATGGAAGGCTTCATGCTCTCTAATTATTGAGATGGGGTCGAGGAAGGTTTTTAATTGGATCTTAGAGAAATCAAGTAGACCTTGGTCGCAATATTCTGTTTTTGCAGAAATTGATAGGAGGGCCTGTGCTGGAAAGTTAACATTTTTTTTTTGCTGAGGAGGGTGGAAATGAAATGGCAGATGCCTTAGCTTCTACTGGTATGAGTAGACCTTGTTTGTTTAAGGCTTGGTGGTGAGTTTGGTCTATGAATATTGTGAGCTTTTCAAGGTTTGTTCTCACGGTGACAGGTATGCAAAGGAAGACGCTGCTGGAGGTTTGTTACTGCTGATATGTTTTGATCAGATACTGTTATAGGTTTTTTGGAATTGAGTAATGTTTCTTGATGTTTTTGGTTTAGGTGATGTGTCCGGCTGTTTGGGTATGATCTGATTGTAAAAGCTTTGTTGCATTTGTCAGTGTTGCCTGACTATGTGCTTATGTACTCTTTTACTGAGCGAAAAAAAAATAATAGCAATAATATATTAAATTAGTTAATTTGATAATAAAATAGCGAAAATAAAAAAAAAGATTAAATCGAACCTTAAAGCAAAATTCTGGGGCAAATCAGAAATAAATAAAAGAAATGGACCAATTTGAACGTGCGAATAACAAGGAGGAACCAAAAGGGAAATAATCCCCACCCTCCAAAACACACAGCTTCAAGGAAGACCAAAACGTAGTCAAAACAAATTTTAGGGCCAAAGTTAAGAATAATGAAAACTTAATTGCAAAACAAATAAAAAAACAGAAGAGCTAAAAGCAATCGGACGAATTTAGAAAAAAACAAAGAAATTGAAATGAAATGGAAAAGAAAATAATTCAATTCCAATAGAAATAGGAAAAGAGAATAATTTAATTCCAAATTGGAGTAAGAATACCAAAAGTCCTATAAAAAATAATTGGTTCCCTTTCAAAGAACAAAATACTCCTATTTATATACACGGGGTTTACTAAAAATAGCTTAAATAATTTAATAATAAAATAAAATAAAATTCATATCTTCCTATTTTTAGCCATTTACCAAGTCAACGAATTTTGATAACTCCTTGGCTTTCTCCATCTTTTTTATTTGGCCACAATTTAATGATTGTCTTTCAATTTAGCCATTTTTTAACTTGTTTCCGACTGATTACATCCTTTGACTTTCGTTATTATTTTTTTGGGGCCCAGACCAAAATGCCTATTACACCATTGACTCAAATTAAAGAAAAGTATCACCCATGAGCCATTTATCTTCTATAGTTAGCCAACTATACATACCCACTTTTGATTGTTTCATAGAGTTCCCATGAAGAGACTAACCCAAATGAACAACTTCACATGCATTTTTTTCATTGCAATCAAGTTATCCACTACCGACAATAGTGAATAATCTCTTCATTATAAGTATTTTCCGAAAAGGTAATTGATCATAAAATATGTTTCATTTCTATGAACAAGAATCAAAATCTCTATTACATGGTGAAGAGATAAAATGTAATCACCATACCACTACCAACCTCCTTACATTTGTTTAGTTTCTAGTTTTACTAGTAGTAAGAATTGGGGAAATTTTTCTTAGAAATACTTTGCATTTTTTATGATTTTTTTTTCATGACTCAATAAATACAACACGTAAATTAAACCTATCGTATTAATCATATTTAAATATTTATTGTATTTTTTTCTAATATAATATTAAAGGAGGAAGATAAGATCATATGGTTTAAATCCGTATTAAATAGAAGTTTAACAAAAGGTTTGATCATCATCTCCTATAATCATCTCATATAAGTAAAGACATGTAAGAATAAAATTTTGGGGACAAAAAGTCAACGCATTGACGCAATATGGTAAAGATATCTGTTCATTTGATAAATATTGTATGGTGAAAGGAATTTATGGTTTCAACACTGCCTTTGTCTTCGACATTTATTAAGAAAATTTTCCAAACAACATAGATGATCTTTTTCCCCAACAGATCAATGTCTTTATCATTTACAGCATGGATAGCTTCCCCCTCCATTACGACCAGCATATGCAGTGGGAGTGCCATAATACTTTGCTAATAGCTTCCTTCCTACATGCAAATTATATCCACAAATTTAGAATTTAGTTTCTATACTTTTATTTCGAGAAATTCGATCATTCTATTTTTGAGATTTCAAAATTCAAGTTAAACTGATAACTAACCGAGATTGGAAGGTTTGATGATAAAATCCTGAGGGGCAACAGCAGCTGCAGCAGATCAGATGAGGACCATCATAGCTATGAACAGCAGCACTATCTTTGCCTGAGTTAAAGCCATTTTAAGGCCAAATGCTAATAGTAACCCAAATCTTCAAATTGTATGGAGAATGGCAATAGGATGATGATGGACAACAATGGGGTTTTGTAGCTTACTATTTATAGACTGATATTGATTACAACCATGAGCTCCATAAGATGAGAATTAATTATCCATGACTGCTGAAATGTCAAGATCTGAAATTTAAAATTTAAAGTCAGTCTATTCGGTATGGGAGGGATTTGCTAAAAAGAGTAAAGTATTCAATCAACGACTGGGTCTTAGGGCTAGTTGCTAAGATTATTCTTTGTATATCGTTATAGAAAAATATGTTAAATTATGGTTTTCGTCCTTGTACTATATTTGATTTGGAAATTTAGTCCCTCACTTTAATGTATAGGTATAGGACGGATTATAAACAATGGTTAAAATACTACAAGAAAGCAAAAGAGTGAAAAGGATACTACCTTAAGAGTAGTATCCCTTCTGAACAAATTGGCAGTAATTACAACACTAGTGCCACGTGCATCCAAGCTCGTTACTATTAGACTACATTGAGGAAAAACTTTGATCAACCAATATGATAATACTAAAGGGTTTAAAAGATCCTTCTGCTTCGGTGATGCACAAAACCAATTAACATATGGTCCAATCTTTTTCTTATCATCTTAGAAACTAAAATAAAATATATTAGAATTAAACAACGAAAAGAAACTAAAATTAAAATTAGGGAAACCACCGCGACTTTTAAAAAAAGCACAACAGACTATCACCAGTATTACTTTCAAAGAAAGTAGAATGAATTTTTATTTATATACATGCTTTCACTGGTTGTACCTAGAGGATCTCGTCTGTTGTGACCCATGAGAACAAGTTAAATACAATTTAACACGTGATGTGATGTTGAAAAATATATGAAAATTAAACCTATAAATTAAATACAATTTGTTTTCTCTCCCTTTTTTATTTAGGGTCCATTTCCTTGTATTTATAAGGTATGGTCCTTTGATTTAATGTGCTAGATATAAATAAGTCTCATGTATGTCAACACGTATCTTCTTCTAAAATCAACACGTGTCGTCCTTACATGAGTTCACCAACATGTTGAAGAATTGCATGTTAGTGAAGCTCATAGATGAACTGCATAGCATGAGAACTACATAATCATAAGCAAGAATATGTCGGGTTGATCTTAACCAAATAGTGGGTCAGATCAAGACGGATGATGGCTATCACTATAACATAATTCATAAACGAAAAACCTAATTTCATCTAAGAAAAATAATAAATACAAGAAGGATTGAATAGCAAATAGAAAAGGTTTAAAATTTCTAAAGTTAGTTGTTCATTTCACGTCTTATTTATTTTTATTTTTATTTGTAAATCTCAATTATTGATCAAACAAATTAAAAATATTTCTTTAAAACTTGCAAAAATCACAATGAACCCAAATCAAAATACATACGAAACTATTTGAGTTTGACTAAATACGGTCAAAATTAAAAAAAAAACCCCTTCAAAATTGCGTATATGATGTTGAAAATAATTTAAATTTTATGTGTTTTTTTAAATAATTATTTTAAAAAATATTTTACTGTACTTTATACGACACTTGTCAAACTCTTATTCTATTTGTGATATCTAAAAACTTCACTATCCGATATTTTCCTTTAAAATATACCTTTATTATGTATCAAAAAATTATATATTCTCTTGTTTTTTATGATAATTATTTGGCTACGCAAAGAAATGATACGATAAATAGAATATAAATACATATTTTTTTAATCATACCATTATGATAAAATATACAAAATATAAGATATTGAAATATAGTTAAAAATAAAAAAATTATTATTAATAAGTTATACTAAATATGAAAGGAATATATAATCATATTAAAATATTAAAAAAATCAAATTATTCGGTTATTAAAAAAAGTTGGTATTCAATCTCAACGCTTATAAGATTCTGTTCCTTCAATTTTTTTAATATATATAAAAATTCGATTCGCCCGACAAACAAAAATGAAAAATAAAAATTTTATTTTTAATATTTAGAATTTAATCATTCTATTTTTATTTTAAAAAATTTTCTTATATTTTTATATTTAAAAAATACTTAAAAATTCAGGTTTAATTATTAAAATTATACTTTAAGATTAGGTTAGTGTAATATTTTAAAATTTATAAAATATTAATTTAATAGTTATGTAACAAAAAATATGTCATTGTAATCAAGGTTTTTAGAATTAGACTAATAGACAAACCGGTCAAATCACCGATTTACTGATTCGATCAATTTGTACAGTTCGATTGATTCATGGGGTTTAATTAAATAAATTATTAAAAATTCATAAAAATAAAAAATATTTAAAAAGGTTATTCAACTAATTTTGTATACATAATTACCTTTGTTCCAATTTAATAATAAAACAAAGGAATGTGTTATAGGTGAAAAGAAATCATATTTGTTTAGAAATAATGCAGATAACATGAATTTAGTAGGACAATATTGCATGATTTTACCTTATAAAATTATTTCCATAATCATAATAAACACATCAATTTCATATTAAACAAATTTTTTTTAAATGATTTTTTTATCGAAACTTTTTTCACAAATTTTGTTTATTTTCATTTTAAATTTATTATATTTAATAAAATGACTATTTCAGTTTGTTTTTGAGATATTAGTAGTGGTTTTGATTATGTTATGTATGAAACATGGGGCATTTTATCTGTCACAAATCAATGTACTTTTATAAGATGTCAATGGATTTGTGGATGATAGCAGTCAAATATCTCCAAAGGCTGGTAAATCAACTAGAATTAAGTAATGATATAATAATTAAACACTAGCTAATTTGTAATACTATAATTCAACCTTTGAAACAGATAATTAAAATGAATCTTTGTTCCATCCTATCACTATCTGCATTGCATTGCATTCACTTGAAAATCTGTCATCCATCTGTTGCTTAATGCTCATTATAACGCCCCAATTTTCGGGAATCCTGTGAATGTTGGCATAGATTTAATTATGTTAGTGGGCCTCTAGAAAGCCCAAACTTAAGATAGAACCCGACAATTTTAGTTAATTTTTGTTCCATAAGAAAAAGGGGGTGAAATTATGAAATAGAACCTATGTGAAAATGTTTAAAAATGCTATAGGCTAAATTGAAATGGCCAAATAAATAGGAGTGCAAAATAGGAGGATTTGCATGACAAACCTCCCATTTTACATGAAGTGGTCAGCCATCATGTTGTTGTAGACAAAATGTACACTTGATATCCATAATTTATGGTACAAATTGATACAAATTGATAATAGGTTAGGTAAATGTTCCATGATAATGGGTTAGGTAAATGTTTCATGATAATGGGTTAGGTAAATGTTTTATGATAAGAATTTCATGTCTTTTGTATTAAAGAATTAAATGGATGAAATATGAAGTTTTATTAAAAGAAAAAGGGGTGAAAAGAACAAAGTTTTGTCCATCTTTGTTCATCATAGCCTAAAGTTAGAGAGGAGAAAGGAGAGGAGAAAGCTCTTGAATGTTCGGTCACTTGGGGAAGAAAATTGAAGGTAAGTTCATGGTAATTTGCTTCTATCTTGATGTTCATGAGTTCTTCTTGATTCTACCTTAACTCTTGAAGTATATTTTGATTTTTAGTTGTGTTGTGAGCATTTAGTCATGAATTAAAATGAAGGAAATGGTTGTTGTTTCATGTTCTTTTGATGAAAAATGGAAGATAGGTGAAGTTGAGCCAAACAAATGAGCATGCATGTGCCTTAGATGTTAAAGGGAAAAATCAGCTAACATGTTGTGCTTTAAAATGATGAAATGGAGATTATACTTAAGTAAAATCATAGATATGTGATGATTAATTGGTGATATACATGTTTAAATAACAAGCATGCAAGTTAGGTGTGAAAGAGTGATTTGGTAATAAATCTGCTTGGGACAGCAGCAGTAACGTGACTTTGGAAAATCACCATAAATTGTGGGAGATGAGTTAGAAGCTGCATAAATTATGTAATTAAAGCTTAATTAGTCTAGTTTCAAATGGAATAAACTAGAACATATTTTGAATTCTTTAGAATGAGAAATTTGATTCGTAATGAAGAGTGGTCAGATTAGTCAAACAGTGAAACATGCGAAACTTTGAGAAAAATTTGGTATTGATTGGCCAAACCAAAAATTCTGAAAATTTTATGGATATAAGATATATGAGTCTATTTTCAGGGAAAATTAACGGCACTTGATTTGGAGTTTCGTAGCTCTAGTTATAAATGATTTAGTGACTGTTGTTCAGGAAGACAGCTTGCAGTGAAATTATGATTATGTGGTAAACATTGACAAAAATTTGTTAATGAGTTGCTTATTGATTTCTTATAAGCTTACTATGATCTGTAGGTGTGGTTGGCCGAATATTGTAAGGGGTTAATACGTAATTTGTATTTGAATAGTTAGATTAACGTGTTAGTAATCCAATTGTAGGCGATTCGTGTGTGGATCTCGTCAGCATATCGTCGCAAACAGGTGTGTAACTAACACCCTCTTTCTTAGTCTAGATCGGTAAAAGTCGAAAATCCGAAATGCCGAAAACCGATATTTTGTAAATTTGCGAGTGTGCGAATGCTCGTGAGGTAAATCGATTAATGTTTTGGTAAGCTGCAATGTTTGGACTGCAAAGTGCATGATTTCTGTGCCCTCGATATTTTTGGGCTTAATGGGCCAAAATTGGAATGATGGGCAACGGGCCCAATTCGGCAAGAACCCTCGGTACGTGATTTTGTAGTACGTGAAAGGTAGAAATATGCATGAAAAACCCTAAAATAGATAAATTACTGAAATACCTTTAAAAGTAGAAAATTTATAGTTTTACCCTTAGGAGATAAATTACCAAAATACCCCTAGGGTTAAATTGACCTAAATGCATGTTTGACTGTTGTTATTTATTGCATGCCATGTTGTTATTATCTGATGCATGGGACTGGGATATTGACGGAGGAAGTACTGAAAGTGGCTTGTCCACGTACTGGAGGCTTTGCCTCAATTTACTGTTAACTGAGCAGCAAGGCTGCAACTATGGAGTGTTGGGCTGGGTGGGTTGAGCTATTCCCCACATGGAGTGTATGGCTGGTGCAGGTGGAGTGTAGTGGTTGGTGGGTTGAGTAGTCTCCCCAAATGGGCTTGCATATGTTTACTGATGTTGCATGTATTTTGAAATGGGCCTATGGGCCATACTGTTATCTGAATAAAGGGCTAAGGCCCAGTTTATTGTAATCTGAAAAGGGCTCTGGCCCAGTACCACTGTTACCTGAATGGGCTTAGGCCCAATAGGCTTGAGCTGACTTGGGCTTTGAATGGGTTTTTCCTTACACACTGAGTTTCCCCAAACTCACCCCTTTTATTTTCATCCACGTAGGAAATCCCCAACCATAGTGGGCTTGGAGCTGTGAGGGAATTCGGAGTGGCCACCCGTTCTGAAAGTTTGATTTTCTTCTGGTGAACTGGACATCCTTTTATTTACATTTGAAGTTTTGGGTTTTTTAAATGTAATAAGGCCGCTTAATTATTTTTGATGGTTTTAATATGTATTACTAAGATAGGTATTACTTATTTTAACTGTTGAAATTGGATAGCTTTAGGGCGCGTTTTCAAAAACAACAGTTGATTTCAAAATAACACGACAACAAGCAAAACTTCCGCAATGAAAGTATTTTCCAAAATTAATCACTTTTCCTAAAAATGACTTAATCAAATCGGTTTCCTAGAAATATCCATGACGTTAAGGTGTGGCAATGGCGGTATACATGTCTAGGATTGGATCCGAAGGGAGCTTGGTACTTAAGCAGTCCGATGGACTCACCACCTCTTTTCCGGTTTCCTACCTGGTGCACAACTTCCATTCACTTTAACCTATAATGAAATTATCTTTTAAAACACTAAGTAAGTTTTTCTGGATCAACAATAGAAAATATTTTGAATGCTTCGATGTGGCATGTCGGATCCGGTCATAACGTCTGGGCCGGGTTTGGGGTACTACACTCATTCTGTCTGCCATGCTTTGCTAACCATGATTGCTTTCTTTCAAGACCTAACAGTCGCGCAAAGTTTACAAATGAGGCTGTTTGGTCGATGTGGGTGGCCCGAAATGTGGCCATGTTTGAAGGGAAAATGATAGACATTGTAGCCAGCAATGTTTGTATTAGCTCGAATCAACTTCTAATGGTTATGGAAAATATTCGTGTACATATGACTGAAATATTCTTAAAATAATTAGAGTTTAATTAGAAAAAAATTCGATTTATGCGAAAACATGTTGCAATGTTCCGAATCACCTCATCACGATGTCATTCGTCGTTGTGACATCGGGAGTATTTCTAATTTAATATAATTAACCAACTCAAATTGACTTAGTGGTGTAGACGCTAATTGAATTGAATAAAAAATTAATAAGTAGTTAAAATCAATATAATTATTAATTTCTTCAATTAAATATTGGTTTATAATTCAACTTAGACAAAGCTTGTATTAGAGTTGTGTGACCGGAATCCTGTTTGATCCGGCCTGAAAATGTTGAGATGCAACTCACTTCTTAAATAAATAAAACAGAGAGGGCCCGAGGCCATAGCCCGCTATAAATCCTGATCCAAGTTGAATCCGTATAGGACTATACTTCTTCTATTAAACATTGATTATAACATGGTTGTTTAACCCTTAAAATATGTGTAGTCAAAAACCTCTTGTATTGTGGTTTTTTCAACATTATTGAGTTTCTCCTCATCTACCCATGTTTTTCCCGATAAGGGTTTTTCACATAAAATCTACATGTTTTTATTTTTCTTTCTTATTGTTTTGCGATTATTCCTACTGCCATTAACAACGTAAAATATAATAGCCTCATAGATATTAAATAATAATAATTATACAAAAATTACAACTCCTTTAATTGCATGGAGTAAATTTGTTACTCCTAATTATGTTAATTTTTTTCATACACAATTAAGTAAGTTTATTAAAAAATTTGATCACAAACCTCAATTTTATTTTTGTTGCTTAGCTGAGAAGTCTTCCAATAACTTTATTTGAACTTTGAAACATCAATATCATGTATAATAAATTCAATGATAAAATGAAGGAATGCCATATAGGTGAAATAATGGAGAAAACATGAATTAATTAGTAGGGTAATATTGCATGATTTTAGTTTATAAATTTATTTTCATGGTTATGATAGACAACATAAATTTTATAAACATTTTTTCTTTGCTACTTTTTAAAAATGATTTTTTTATCAAAACATTTTTCACAATTAAATGAATTTCATAGCCTATCATAGTAAGATATTGGAAGAAATTAAAAATAATCTCATAAAACATTATTATTTTTTAATGTCTTGAAAGTTGGAGAGATGGAGTAAAAAAAATACCTATAATATAATTTTCATAAAAAGAAGTAATTTTATTGTTAGATTATATGTATTCGTAAAAGGAAATTCTCCCACAGGAAATATCAAGCCAGGACAAATATTTGCACCATCCCAAGTATCCCAAGAATGCATTAGAGCCCAAGTATTGTAAGCATTTCTAAGTTGGAAAAATTGAATGTTGTATGTATTGTAAGCATCTTCATGTGATGCCTTCTGCCCTTGTACACCAGTGGAAATTACAAGCTATTTTGCAAGAAGGGAAGAAGTAAGAAATTTTATTTAAGGACCTTAAAATAAGATTATAAAATTTGAAGGATTAAAGTTAAGTTTTAAATTAAAAATATTAAAATAAATTATTTTTATTTTTATTTAATTAAAGATTAAATAAGATTAAATTTAATCTTTTCATTTTGGAAAGAAGCTATAAAGTAATTTTTTCCATTGAACATTGAATTTAGAATAATTCAAAATTCAATTGAATTTAGGGTTAGGGTGAAAAGGGTTAAATTCCCTAACAACTCATTTTATTAATGTGTATTTGATTAAAAAATCATAACAATAAATTGTATTGTTGCTAGGTAATTAATTACAAATTGTTATGTGGTAAATGGTAAAATTGTTTTGTTGTAATTAGCAATAAGAAAATTAAAGTATGTAACGATATTTTAAGGTGGTTGTTAATATTTTAATGTTTAATAACAATTTGCTTTATCGGTGTAAATTTTATTAAGAATATGCACCAACAAAACATGTTGTGATTCGTGAGTAGAAATTAAATTACGTAACAACATTTTAAGGATGTTGCTAATATTTTCATATTTAACAATTTATTTTACACAATGACATTTCTCCCAAATCAATCACTACACCAACTCAGCAAAATTATAAAATTTCTAAGTTATTTTACTTTATGTAAAATCAATATAATTATCTATAATTCCTTCTTATGTTGTCCATTATTGATTGAAATTGGTTTAAATGGCTTTCAGAAACAGAGTCAAGATCGGAAAAGTTATTCTATTTTTTTGCTGAAATTGGGAGAAGATCATATCTGTCATTTGGGAAAGCAAAACATATGGGGAACGAAATGGCTTTTGCACTGACAATAGCAAGGGTTAAGCATTCGGATACCTTTAAAGCATGGTGGTGAGAGTGTTGAAGAGAATGGGAGTTGTTTTATTTCTGCAGAGTTGATTTTATTGGCTTTGGTAGAGTTTATTGTGTGCTGCAATTTTTTGAGACTGGAATAGTTTGGATTCTCTATGACCTTTTTTTGTAATTGTTAATGATTGAGAAGACAAAAATTGAAAATTTATCTCCGGTTTAAATTAAAAGAGGTATTAGAATAATAATTATACACAAATTGCAACTCATTTTATTGTATCAAATAACAAATCTTTCTCCACTTCAATTTCTACATAATTATAGTTTAATTTGCCTTTGTTTCTTCCAAATCAATTCTATACATATAATTTCACTGTCATAACCATTTTGTTGAAAAACGGGTATCGACTTGGAGAAAAAACGAAAACAGGAGTCGCCACCAATCTTTTTAGGTGTGATTGGATCACCTTGTAAAAGTGGTTGTTTTTAATGAATGGTTTGATTTATATTGTTGTGGCCGGATCCTACATGCCACATCGAAGCATTCAAAACATTTTATATTGTTGATCCAGAAAAACCTACTTAGTGTTTTAAAAGATAATTTCATTATAGGTTAAAGTGAATGGAAGCTGTGAACCAGGTAGGAAACCGGAAAAGAGGAGGTGAGTCTATCGGACTACTTAAGTACCAAGCTCCCTTCGGATCCAATCCTAGACATGCACACCGCCATTGTCACACCTTAACATCATGTATATTTCTAGGAAACCGATTTGATTAAGTCATTTTAGGAAAAGTGATTAATTTTGGAAAATACTTTCATTGCGGAAGCTTTGCTTGTTGTCGTGTTATTTTGAAATCAATTGTTGTTTTCTTTTTTTGAAAACGCGCCCTAAAGCTATCCAATTTCAACAGTTAAAATAAGTAATACCTATATTAGTAATACATATTAAAACCATCAAAAATAATTAAGTGACCTTATTACATTTAAAAACCCAAACCTTTCAGAACGGGTGGCCACTCCGAATTCCCTCACAACTCCAAGCCTACTATGGTTGGGGATTTCCTGCGTGGATGAAAATAAAAGGGGTGAGTTTGGGGAAACTCAGTGTGTAAGGAAAACCCATTCAAAGCCCAAGTCAGCTCAAGCCTATTGGGCCTAAGCCCATTCAGGTAACAGTGGTACTGGACCAGAGCCCTTTTCAGATTACAATAAACTGGGCCTTAGCCCCTTATTCAGATAACAGTATCGCCTATAGGCCCATTTCAAAATACATGCAACATCAATAACATATGCAAGCCCATTTGGGGAGACTACTCAACCCACCAACCACTACACTCCACCCGTACCAGCCCTACACTCCATGTGGGGAATAGCTCAACCCACCCAGCCCAACACTCCACAGTTGCAGCCTTGCTGCTCAGTTAACAGTAAATTGAGGCAAAGCCTCTAGTACGTGGACAAGCCACTTTCAGTACTTCCTCCGTCAATATCCCAATCCCATGCATCAGATAATAACAACATGGCATGCAGTAAATAACAACAGTCAAACATGCATTTAGGTCAATTTAACCCTAGGGGTATTTCGGTAATTTATCTACTAGGGGTAAAACTGTAAATTTTCCACTTTTAAAGGTATTTCAGTAATTTATCTATTGTAGGGTTTTTCATGCATATTCTTACTTTTCACGTACTAACAGAATCACGTACCGAGGGTTCTTACCGAATTGGGCCCGTTGGCCCATCATTCCAATTTTGGCCCATTAAGCCCAAAAATATCGAGGGCACAGAAATCATGCACTTTGCAGTCCAAATTTTACAGCTTACCAAAAACATTAATCGATTTACCTCACGAGCATTCGCACACTCGCAAATCTACAAAATACCGGTTTTCGGCATTTCGGCTTTTCGACTTTTGCCGATCCAGACTAAGAAAGAGGGTGTTAGTTACACACCTATTTGCGACGATATACTGACGAGATCCACACAAGAAATGCCTACAATTGGATTACTAACACATTAATCTAACATTCAAATACGAACTACGTATAACCCCTTACAATATTCGGCCAACCACACCTACAGATCATAGTAAGCTTATAAGAAATCAATAAGCAACTCATTAACAAATTTTTTGTCAATGTTTACCACATAATCAAAATTTCACTGCAAGCTGTCTTCCTGAGCAACAGTCACTAAATCATTTATAACTGGATCTACGAAACTCAAATCAAGTTCCGTTAATTTTCCCTGAAAATAGACTCATATATCTTCTATCCATAAAATTTTCAGAATTTTTAGTTTATCCAATCAATACCAGATTTTTCTCAAAGTTTCCCATGTTTCACTGTTTGACTAATCTGACCACTCTTCATTACAAATCAAATTTCTCATTGTACAAAATTCAAAATATGTTCTCGTTTATTTCATTTGAAACTAGACTCATTAATCTTTAATTACATAATTTATTCACCTTCTAACTCATCTCTCACAATTTATGGTGATTTTCCAAAGTCACATTACTGCTGCTGTCCCAAGCAGATTTATTACCAAATCACTCTTTCACACATAACTTGCATGCATGTTATTTAAACATGTATATCACCAATCAATCATCACATATCTATGATTTTACTTAAGTATAATCTCCATTTCATCATTTTAAAGCACAACATGTTAGCCGATTTTTCCCTTTAACATCTAAGGCACATGCATGCTCATTTGTTTGGCTCAACTTCACCTATCTTCCATTTTTCATCAAAAGAACATGAAACAACAACCATTTCCTTCATTTTAATTCATGACTAAATGCTCACAACACAACTAAAAACCAAAATATGCTTCAAGAGTTAAGGTAGAATCAAGAAGAACTCATGAACCTCAAAATAAAAGCAAACTACCATGAACTTACCTTCAACTTTCTTCCCCAAGTGACCGAACATTCAAGAGCTTTCTCCTCTCCTTTCTCTTCTCTAACTTTAGGCTATGATGAACAAAGATGGACAAAACTTTGTTCTTTTTACCCCTTTTTCTTTTAATAAAATTTCATATTTCATCTATTTAATTCTTTAATACAAAAGACATGAAATGCCCATCATGGAACATTTACCTAAACCATTATCATGGAACATTTACCTAACCCATTATCAATTTGTACCATGAATTATGGATATCAAGTGCTCATATTGTTTACAATAACATGATGGCTGGCCACCTCATGTAAAATGGGAGGTTTGTCATGCAAATCCTCCTATTTTGCACTCCTATTTATTTGGCCACTTCCATTTAGCCTATAGCATTTTTAAACATTTTCACATAGGTTCTATTTCATAATTTCACCCCCTTTTTCTTATGGAACAAAAATTAACTGAAATTATCGGGTTCTATCTTAAGCTTGGGCCTTTTAGAGGCCCACTAACATAATTAAACTTATGCCAACATTCACAGAATTCCCGAAAATTGGGGTGTTACATTAATAATACATTAAAATATAATAATAAAATACTGACAGTGGTAGTGATAATATATGAGTAATACATAATAGAAAGAATATAAAAATACAATAATAATTGTAATAATATAAATAATAACGTATATGTATGTATAATAATAGTAATACAAAGAAGTAATAATAATAATAATATAAATGATAATATGTACGTAAAAATCATAATAGTTAGAGATAAAAGATAATGGAAGTAGTAATAATAATGGTATTAAAATAAAATACATATAGATATAAGTACAATAATAATAATGGTAATAAAAAATAAAAGTAATAGTAATAATAGCACGTTAAGTTATAAAAATTGTGATAAGAAAAACATGAATAGTAAAATAATAATAGTAATAATGTTAATAAAGATACGAAATGATAATAAATAAAAATGCCAATGAAAATAATAATAAAAAAGCAATAGTAGAATAGTAATGTTCATGCGTAAATATAAAGATAGGTATAATACATAAAATATAAACATAAATATAAAGAGATAAATAAAATTAGATAAGACGAATATAAATTAGGATATAATAGCAATAATAGCAATAATAATAAATATTGATAATAAACAATAATAAAAGGAATAAAAATAATAGTAATAATAAGAATATTTAATAATAGTAATGATAACAACAATATAATATATACATGAAAAATACTAATAATAGCGCAAATAATAACAAAAATAATAAAATTAACTAATTTAATAGTAAAATAGTTAAATAATAAAAAAGGGATTAAATTGAGCACTGAAACAAATTATTAAGTACAAATTTAGATAAACAAAAAAAATTATTGCAAACTGAATTAAAAGTGGAAGGACTTATTTGGCAAATAACCCACTATAGCAAAAACGCGTGGATCTCAAGTAAGGCGGGTCGGGTCGCACAGGTATGGAATAAAACGGCGTCATTTTGGGTGTTTAAGGCCAGTCCCAAAACGACGTCGTTTTGGTGGCCTATATAAACCCCAAAATTTTTTTAGGTTCATTTCTTCTCCTCTTTAAAAAAAATTTATTTTCTTCCTTTTTTGTTCTCTGCAAGGGCCATTGCTCCTGCGAGGTTTCAGTCCGGTCGCCACCGTGGACCACCGTCGTCGCCGCCGTCGCCGGCCACCCCACGTGGTGGTCGGATTTTCGAAGGTACGTTTTTTGCTTTTTTTATTTTTTTTATGTCCTTATGATATATTGTATGTAGAGGTAAGCAAATTCGAAAATAAAATAAAAAGGAAAAAAAATAAATAGAAAGAAAATAATAATAATGTAATATCACCTTTTGTTTTAGATTTTGATTCTTGATATTTCAATTTTTATTTTCCTATTTCTTTGGTGTTGCTTGGATCTCTGCTTTCTTTTGTGCTTAGATCTAAAAATTGTCAAATACTTTTTTTTTTGTATTTGCTCCAAAAAAAAATTCTTCTTTCCTTACATTGAGATTGTGGCTTTATATAACCTTTTACAACTTGTTCTTTTTTTTTAATTTATTTGTCTTTTCCATTGCAGGCAAGTGGAGCAAATGGGGGTGGGTGGCCAACTATGGAGTGGGTTATGGTGGCAGACAGTAGGGCGGCACACCTAGAAATTTTTTTTTGGGTATTGGGCTAGGGTTAGGTATTAAGTTGGGCCAAAATTGGGCCTCAACATTCACCATTAACTTTTAATAAACAATTAAGTAAACTTGATGTTAGAATTGTATGATCCGAATCTTGAGTTGAAAAGTTCGAGGTGCAACTTATTTCTTCTATTAGACGTTGATTATAAAAAAGGTTGTTTAACCCTTAAAACGTGTGTAACAGAAGACCTATTGTATTTTGTTGTTTTTCAACATTAGTGAATTTATCCTCCTTTGCCCATAATTTTTCCCGATATGAATTTTCCACCTAAAATCTACATGTTCTTAATTTTCTTTCTTATTAATTTGTGATAATTTCTATTACTATTAACAACGTATAGTATAACCGTTGACATTAATCATTGGATTTAAAAAGTTTGACCCCAAGCCTCAATTTTGCTTGTGTTGCTTGGTTGATAAGTCTTCCAAGAAACATTAATATAATTTATTTTAATAAATTTAATAACAAAATGAAGGAATGTGATAATGAAACAAATCATATTTATTGAGAAATAATGAAAAGAACATGAATCTAGTAGGGCAATATTGCATGATTATACTTTATAAATTTATTTTTATAAGCATAATAAACTCGTAAATTTCATATTGAAATGAACTATTCTTTTCAATATATTTTAACTTTTAATTTTTTATCAAAAACATTTTCAAACACAAATAAAATTCACAAGTTATTATGATAGGATATTGGAAGAAATTAAATATAACATATATGAAAGGAATTGGATTTAAAGTTTGACACTCAAACTCACGATGTTTCTTTCGGGCTTTTAGTGGTTGGGATTCTGTTTAGATTTACAAATGGCTTAGATATTAATACAAGTACTGGAATGATTTATTTCACTGATAGTAGCATTATATATTCATATTCATATAAATAGATTTTATTTTGTACCGAAAAAATAAATGATTTTTGTATTTATGTATGGATTTTCTTTCGTAAGTTCCAGCTATATAGAATCGGAAGGTTACATATCCAACTGGTCTAAACTTTAACGATAAAACTAAGATTTTGAAAACTTTGGATAGAAAAGTTGCACTTACATTCAACTCCACCAATAAAGTCAACGGATTTAGAGAAAAATTATATATTGGATGTTTTTATTTTTATCATTTATTTTATATTTTAGGGTAGATTTTAGTTTAGAATTTAGAGAAAAATTATACATCCGATCTATTTTGAAATCATATCTAATTTTTTTTTATTTTTATCATTTATTTTTTATTTTAGGGTAGATTTTAGGGTTTAAAAAGAAATTATTTTAGAAAATTTTAAATTATTTTTTGTTTGTTTTTATTTTAGATTTATTATACTTAATAAAATGAAAAGTTCCTGTTTCTCTTTTCATTTGCTATTTAAATATATAAATACGTTTTTAAATATATATATATATATTACGATATATTATAATTCATATTTTAAATAATTATCGTATTTATATTTTAATATAAATTTTTAAATTAAATGATTATATTATAATTTATAATACCATATCATGCTTCGAACAAAAGATTATTTTAAAATTCTATTATAGCTTAATTAAAAAATTACCCCCAAATTATACCAGTTTTTCTAAAGTGGTATTTAAACTTTTTTTTTAATCAAATGTGGTACTTAAACTTAACTATTGTTATCCGTTTAACCGCAAAAGTTAACTCTCTTAAGAAAAAAAATTGTCCAATCAAGGGCTTTCACGTAAACATTAATTTAATTTTTTTTCTAAATTTGAAAGGAAAAAGAACACATTATTTTTCTAATTTCTAATTTTATATTAATATTAGTTAAATATAATTATATTAATATAAAAAAAATTCCCTCCTTGTCCCTCTCCTTACCCCTCTCTCGGCTTAATTTAATGATTCATGTGATGCTTAAGCCCCGTAACGGTAATTAAGTTTAAGTACCAATTTAATACAACCGTTATAGTTTAAGGGTAATTTTTCATTTAACCCTATTATCATACTTTCACCTAAAAAAATTTCATAGATGTGATGAATAAGGTATACACTGGTCACAACACAAAAGAAAGTGCAGTTCTTAGATGACACAACATAAAACATCCTTAAATTTTCTCTTCTTTTAACTCACCTAACTCTCTGATCTGATGCCAAATTCAATAAAATTTCCCTTCTCGAGATTGTGGACAGCAATGTGACTGTTTATTTTATTTACTACAAATCGCCTTTATTACGTATCAACTGTCCCCCATATACATATATATAAAGCAATTCCATGCAAAGCTAGCCAGCTAACTTGAGAGAGAGACAAGAGATGTGTAATTTGCGTGTTTTGTTGTTTGTTTTTGTTTTGCTAACTGTGCATGCATGTCATGCACGTAACGTGCCAGGCAATAATGGGCTCAATGGCTCCAAGAAGGAACAAATTATGGAAGCCAATGCACCCAAGGCGGAATCACCCATGGGGAATGGCATTGATGACAAGAAGCACTTTGTTTACGGTGGAGTTGGTGGGTTTGCTGGGGTGGGAGGCTATGCTGGGGTAGCTGGTGGGCTGCCATTGGTTGGTGGTCTTGGTGGGATTGGAAAATTTGGTGGGATTGGTGGTGCAGCTGGAATAGGTGGTTACAAAGGCATTGGTGGTCTAGGGGGTTTAGGCGGTGGAATTGGAGGTCTAGGTGGGTTAGGGGGTGGAACTGGTGGCGGAGGTGGAGGTCTAGGTGGTTTAGGGGGTGGAACCGGTGGCGGAGTTGGAGGTCTAGGCGGTGGGACCGGGGGCGGAGTTGGAGGTCTAGGTGGTGGTGGTTGTCCAGGTACAGGTGGTGTAGGCAGTGGAGGTGGAGGTCTAGGTGGTGGTGGTGGTTGTCCAGATACCGGTGGTGTAGGCGGTGGAGCTGGAGGTATAGGTGGTGGTGGCAGCGGCGGAGCTGGTGGTGGTGTTGGTTATAGCGGAATAGGTGGTATAAGTAGGTTGGCAGGTGGGCATGGACATGGACATGGACTTGGACTTGGCGGTACAACAAGGGGTGGGAATTTGCCACCTCCTTAACAATAACTTAGTAGAATGTTTAAATTTGTGGCTGCTTTGCTTTGATTTTTATTTACTTCGTGTTGCGTAAATAAGAGGCATGTAGGTTAAGTGTTTGACCTTGTGGGTGTCTGTGTAGGGTTGATTGTGTTGTTGTGGTTGAAGACAACATGCATGGCATGGGTGCATGTTACTGCTGCTACCTGTTGCAGTGTTTTATCCTAAGATTCTTAATGTTCTTTTTGTCAATGAAATGGCAGCCAATAGTTCTCCAACCTGGCTCGTAAATCAACTAAAATTAATGAACCATTCCACTAACAGGAATATTTCATTTTAAAACATAGTATAGGAACAATGGAAGTTTTTGAGTATAGGACCCAAAAGAAAAAAAAAAGAAAAAGTAAAGTACTAAATGTTAATTAATGACTTGAATCAATGGAGGTTTATTGTGGAGGTTGGAATTAAATTATATATTTTTATGATGATAAAATTATAATTTCGTTATTTTAATAGTTTATATCTTTATAATTTTTAGAGGATTAAATTAAATTTTTTATCATTTTGGGGGGTTAAAGTGTAATTTTACCATTACTAAATTAAAATTTTATAAATTATAAAAGTTTTAAATAGAAAGTTTTTCATTTTAGGGGAACAGCCCTACCAGTCCCTCCTAAATCTTCCCTTAATTAGGGATAGCCAGGTGAGCATAATATCAAATCTGAGTTGAATTAAGTTAAAAAAAGTTTGAGTTAGTCAAGTTGATGAATCTTATTTTATCATATTAACTCGATATAATTTTTTTATCGAGTCGAGTGAAATGAGATTCAAGTCAAATCGGATTGAATAAATTTGTTCAAATTAAATTAAAATTTTTAAACCGACTATATTGAAATCTTATTGATAATATGACTAAATTCCAAGTTAAAGAAAATAAATACCATGTATGTTTGAAAACTCTCTTAAAACAAAATGAAAGGAAAAAAAAAAGATAATTAGTATGACAAACTTGATTTGATAATTTAGTTGTTTAAAGCATTAAATTTATCGTTTTTATTTATTTTTAAAAATAATTTAGCTTTTTTTAGATTTTTAAAAAAAATTTCAGTAATTTGTAATAATTTTATTTTTATATATATTTATAAAATTTTAGGAAAAATAGTTTATAAATATTTTAATTTTTTATAATTTTTTAAGGGACCTATTTGCATATTTTCGAGACTGTCAATTACCCAATATTTTGACTTTTTTGATAATTTTTTAAGGGACCAATTTGCATTTTTTCGAAACTATCAATTACCCAAGAAATATTTAATAAATTTATTATTCAGAGTTGTAAAATTTAACTCAATTCAAAAAATTGAATTGCTAACCAAACTAGCCATAAATAACTCTTTAAATCCTTAAATTATGAGACACCAAAGGATGATTTTTTTTAGATACAATGGAATCTCAAGCTCTCACACACCTAGATACACTCATTTAAGCAACCATATTGGCACAACTTGTACATCAACTCCACAACCTTGAAGATAATATGAGCACTCTTAACCAATAGATCAGATGGTGATGTTTAAATATTAAAGGATGATATTACAACGTTAACAATCACTAAAATCAAGAAGTGAAGAAAAAGGGATGAATACCGAGATTCCTTAATAATTGCTTGCAAAAAAAAAATTCTGAATCTTAACAGTGAAGGTTCTTTGCAAAAAAAAAATTCAATTCATAATATATCCCAAAACAAGATAAATAGTGAGATTCCCTAAAAAAAAGTTTTTTTCCGGTTTGGTTTCATTTCATTAATTTTCAAATTAATTTTCAATCTATTAATCATTCGCAAGTTAATTTTCACATTTGATATATGAGTCCTACATGAGTTTTACACATTTGAATAGTAATCATTATATTATATATTAATAAATAAAAAAGTAATAGAGTAATATTAACGCAATTTTCTGATATATAGATGGTAGCGACTTTTTTTAAAATACATATATTTTTATCTTATTCAGTCTGTTTTTAACAATAAGATCTTTCAATTGGTGAAGTTTGTTGTACTATAAAGGCTTAATGATAAATTTGGCTACTAATGTTTATATGTTTTGTTAAAATGACCCTAATTGTATTTTTGAGCTTTTTTTTTGCCATCAACCTTTATTCTTTTTCCAAGCTATTTATTCTAACAGATTTGATGAAAGTACCATTAAAAAAAATTAGCGGGGATGATGTGAAATATTTTTAATAAGATTAATTTATTCCTTAGGTAACTCAATAAGATAATTACATGTGAAAAATAATAAAATAAATAAATCATACATGAAATTAAAAAATAACTCTTAATTTAAAGAAAATAAATCGCAATTATCTAAAAAAAGTTTCAAAATGAATGTGTGTTTGTTTATTGAGAGATTTTAAAAAGATAATTAATAAATCAAATCCTTTGTTAAAAAAACAAATTAAAGAAAAAAAAAAGAATAAAACTTGATGGCCAAAAACTGCTCAAAAATACAATCATGGCCATTTTGACAAAACATGTAAACGTTAGTGGCCAAATTTGTCATTAAGCCTACTATAAACAATAAGAACTCTTGGGCTTCTTAATATATCATCAAATCTTGTTAAGATCAGGTATATCATTTATATTTAGGGTTTAAGATTTAACGAAAATATATATTATAGTTGAGGTTAGGTTAAATTTCACTATATCTGAGTAGGTAAGAAAAAAGACCTCTTTACTCCGCCCTGTTATAGATATTACCATCAGACACGAGTATGTTACTTGGATTACACTGTTATAGATATTACCATCAGACACGAGTATGTTACTTGGATTACAATGTGGGTGCCAAATATGAGAATGAATCTTGATACAGGTATTGTTGAATTTGATGTTGATAAGAGCACACAAATTTTTACGTGAAAATCCTTTCGGAAAAAAACCACGACCAGAGAAGAATAAATTTACTAATACAAAAAATTAAATGATATAAGAGGAGTTTCGACTACATATATTTAAAGATTGAAAAACCTTATTCTAATAAATGTCAAACAGAAGTAGTTTCGGCCCTCGGCCTTAAACCCTACACATATCCCCTAGATTTACCATCGTATTATTTCTTTAACAAGGATTCAGAGTACACAACTCTAACAAGTACATATATATTTTTTTAAGTTTTTCAATGCATTTAGAGGGTCCTAAAAAGATTATGTCTTCATAAGGGTGTCCAAGACACGAGTGCTTCAAAAAAAGTAGAGTCAAGAGTAATATAGATTTTACAAGACCTTCATGGAAAAGTTTCCAGCAAAGAAGCTGAAAATCAGGTACAAATCTTTACTACATATGGATGATCATATCCCTAAATCTATATCCGAATAAAAGACAGTAAAACATAGCTTCAACATTTTCAGAGAATCTAATTGATATCAAAATGTTTGAGATACATAGGTATGGAGCAAAATCTGCACAAATGGTGTTACTACATTGTATTGCATTCTATTGTATAATCTTTTTCTTCATGGAAATATGTACAGGTTAAATAATCAGGAAGAATCAGCAGCCAAAAATTATTTCGTCTTGGTTAATGAACATGTGAGTACTCACATAGATTGATGAGAAGAAGAGGTCATGGAGTTGTCGTCGTCATGCCCCTTGGATTCTGAAAGCATCACTATAACTTCACGCATAGACGGTCGATCGAGTGGGGACAAGTTAGTGCATAGTAAAGCAATTTTCAAGACAGTTAGCATGTGATTGACGATGCTTTTATTGTTAAGGTTTAAGCTGTCGTCAAGTATCCCGGAAGTCAATGAGTGGTCACGAACATAATGTCTCACGTGCGTGACGAGATCACCTCCTTGATCCAGTGGCTGTACGGGAGTCTTTCCAGTTAACAACTCCAAAAGAACAACCCCGTAGCTATAGATGTCGCATTTTTCGGTTACCTTCATAGTGTATGCATATTCTGTCATAAACAATGGATATATTTGTCAATAATTTAAAACAATAAAATATTGATAGGACAAATAGATAGAAGGCCGAAGAACTTACCAGGGGCAATGTAGCCATATGATCCAGCGACCACCGACATGGACTTAGATTGGGGCATGTCAATCACTTTTGCCAAACCGAAATCACCAACATGTGCTTCGAATTTTTCATCAAGCAGGATATTATTGGACTTGATATCACGGTGAACGATTTTCGGTTTGCAGTCATGATGTAAATAAGCAAGACCTTCGGCAGCTCCTAGGGCGATCATGAACCGCGTAGGCCATTCTAAGCTACAAGAGCCCCTACCATGAATCAATTCACCCAAACTACCATTTTCCATGTACTCATAAAGAAGCAGATTGGAACCTTGGTGATAACAAAAACCATAAAGCTTCACAATATTTCGATGCCTAATCTTCCCTAGTGTTAGAATTTCTGCCCGGAAACTGTTCTCGATGTTGTTTCCCTCAGCATTTGATGCAAGCCTTTTAACAGCAATCGTTTGTCCAGAATTCATAACGGCTTTATAAACTGTTCCAAAGGCTCCCCGTCCAACAATATAACTCTCATGAAAGTTATTTGTAGCCTCGATTAGATCCTGAAAAGTAAACCCTTCCTTCGGATGAAAGTAAATATCTGAAACCGGAGATGAAGATGATATCTCTTTTTCTTGCGATGGTGCAACGGTTTCAGGTGGACGTCTAATTTGATATATAAGAATTATAATGAGAACAATGGAAACACCACCTACAACACCTGAAATTATGGTTATCATTCTTCCTCGTGTATCCTTATTCACATGTAGCGCCGAAGGAGAAGACGAATCACCATTGCAATCTTGAAGAGGCCTACCACAAAGCCCTTCATTTTCTACAAAGCTGCTTGCAGGCATGTTCTGGAACAACAGGATAGCAGGCAAAGGTCAGCTTAAGTTGTTGTATGAGAAGTTGCATCCCAATAAACTCGATAGGTGCTCAAACGAGCTGGGGATTACACCAGTCAAATTATTATTATCGAGCAGGAGAAATTCCAGTAAATTAAGATTACCAAGCTCAGGTGGTATATTTCCGGTAAGGTGGTTATTGCTGAGGTTCATTGCAATCTGCAAGCTCGAAAGGGAACCTAACTCTTGGGGAATCTCACCAGAAAATAAGTTGCCGCCCATTTGCAGCTCAGTCAAACGCGATAGGTTCCCCAAAGCTGCAGGTATATTTTCAGAGACCTTATTTTCCGAAAGTTTCAGAATCTCGAGCTGAGTAAGGGTCCCGAGCTCGATTGGTAAAGTATCCACAAAGCTGTTATGGCTGAGATCAAGTCGCTGAAGCATTTTGCAGTTAACTATCTCACGAGGAATCTTTCCAGAAAGCAAATTAGATGAGACATTAAAAGTCACAAGTTGGGACAAATTGCCGATTTCCTTAGGCAGATCGGAATTAAATTGATTCTCTGTGTTAGAATTGTGTGACCCAAATTCTAAGAGATTGCTTGCAAGTCAAGTTAAACAAAAATATATTTTCTTTCTAGAAGATTTAGTATTTATTAGTATAATATATTTAGCATTTATTAGTATAGTTTATTTGACTTACTAATTTAGCCTATAAATAGGCTCATTTACAATCTTAGAATTAAGAGACACCCATTAGATTAGAACTCATAACACATTCAGAGAATTTTGTGTTTACATTTGAGGTTTCTTTGTTTTTCGGGTTTTCAGGGTTTAGTTTTTATCTCCATCTTTTGTACTCTTCATTCTTTTGCCATTATAGTAAAATTATCTTTGCCCGTGGTTTTTTATCCTCTTTTGAGGGGTTTTTCCACGTTAAATTTGTGTGTTCATCTTCTCAATTTCTTCTACTATTTTTACTTGTTCGTTGCTTATTCGGGACGATCCTAACAAGTGGTATCAGAGCTAGTTTAACTTTCATAGATCAGCCCGGTCAGAGATGGCAGCAACAAGGTTTGAAATTGAGAAGTTCGATGGTGAGACAAATTTCAATCTGTGGCAAGTTCGGATGACGGCAATTCTAGTTCAAAATGGCTTGAAAAAGGTTGTTACAAGGAAAAAGCCTGAGAATCTAAATCAAACAGAATGGGAAGAGCTTGATGAAAAGGCCTTGTCTGCAATCCAGTTGTGCCTCGCGAATACAGTATTGCAGGAGGTATTGATGGAGAAGACCTCATTTGCCTTGTGGAAAAGGTTAGAAACTCTTTATGCGACTAAGTCTCTGGCTAACCGTTTAGTGTTGAAACAACGTCTATTTACGTTTCGCATGAACGAATGTGAGCTTCTTAAAGATCACATCAGTCAATTCATTACTCTTTTAAATGATTTAAAGAACGTTGAGGTTTATATTGACGATGAAGATCAAGCTATGATATTATTGTGCTCTTTACCCTCATTATACAAGTCTTTCAGGGAGACCCTGATTTATGGTAGAGACAAACTCTCGTTCGAAGATGTGAAGGGTCATTTGTTGAGTAGAGGCAAACTCGACAATGAGTTTGATTTGAATAGCAAAGCAGATAGACAAGCTTCCGTTTTGGTAGCATCAAAGAAACGAGACAAAAGGTGTCGCTATTGCAAAAAGTTAGGTCACGTCAAAGCAGATTGTTATAAACTGCGAAATAAAAGAGCTGCTGAGAGTAACGAGGAAGATGTAGCTGGTGCTAATTTGGTCGATGAAGGCGGTGATGATTTCTTGTTATTGTCAACGAGCGATAACTCCAAGCTTACGTCTGAGTGGATCCTAGATTCAGGATGTTCTTTCCACATGTGTCCCAATAGAGAATGGTTCTCCACATACAGTTCAGTTGAAGGTGGAGTTGTGCACATGGGAAACGATTCATCTAGTAAAATAATCGGTATTGGTACTGTTAAAATTAGGATACACGATGGGACGATTAGGACACTCTCAGATGTCAGGTATGTACCTGATTTATGAAAGAATCTCATCTCCTTGAGTATTTTAGACTTGAAAGGATGCAGAATCAACATCGAGTCGAGCGACATTAAAGTATCTCGTGGAGCTCTCGTTTTGTTAAAAGGTAAAAGAACTGGCAGTCTTTATATTCTGGAAGGTTCTACAGTGACCGGTGAAATCGGACGTCCCTCGTCCGTTACGGAGTCAAAGTCAACTCATTTGAAGCGGAGGCAACTTGGTCATAGGAGGGAAAAAGGTATGATCGTTTCGTTGAAGAGAGGTTCTCTTTTGGATGCAGGTTTTGAAAAGTTAGGGCACTGTATTCGTGAAAATCAGACCCGGGTTAGTTTTGATTTGGCAGTGCACAAGTCGAAGGCTAGAAGTCTTCCAGCTTCTAAGCATAGATTCGACTCAGTTAATTCCCTGCATAGTTCAAGATAGGCCCGTGGCGGGTTTTGGCAAAGATGGCATTGAAAGAATTTGTGTCAAGGTGAAGATTGTTAGAATTGTGTGACCCAAATTCTAAGAGATTGCTTGCAAGTCAAGTTAAACAAAAATATATTTTCTTTCTAGAAGATTTAGTATTTATTAGTATAATATATTTAGCATTTATTAGTATAGTTTATTTGACTTACTAATTTAGCCTATAAATAGGCTCCTTTACAATCTTAGAATTAAGAGACACCCATTAGATTAGAACTCATAACACATTCAGAGAATTTTGTGTTTACGTTTGAGGGTTCTTTGTTTTTCGGGTTTTCGGGGTTTAGTTTTTATCTCCATCTTTTGTACTCTTCATTCTTTTGCCATTATAGTAAAATTATCTTTGCCCGTGGTTTTTTATCCTCTTTTGAGGGGTTTTTCCACGTTAAATTTGTGTGTTCATCTTCTCAATTTCTTCTACTATTTTTACTTGTTCGTTGCTTATTCGGGACGATCCTAACACTCTGCAATATGAAGCCTTTGTAGCTTTTGGCAATTTCCGATCTCTGATGGAACTGGTCTAGTGAAGTTGTTCTGCCCCAATTCAATAGCCGAAAGATTCACCAGTTTGCATAATTCAGAAGGAAAGCTACCATTGAGGCGGTTTCCAACCAGACGAAGTTGTACTAACGTCTTGCAGTTCTTAATCCCGGTTGGGATATCTCCAAGCAGATTATTAGCTCCAAGGTTTAATAAAATAAGGTTAGCACATCGACAAAGATAAAGAGGTATTTTTCCTGTCAGATGGTTGTCCGAAAAATCAACCACCCAAAGTGGGCTGTATACTCCGAGCAGCTGAGGAATGGTACCACTAAGAAAATTGTCAAAAAGCTGCAACTGAACCATTTGAGTCAAATATTGAAAACCATAAGGGATGGGACCTGTGAGATAATTGATCGAAAGGTCAAGCTTCGTCAAGTACCTCAAGCTACTAAGCTCATTTGGTATGACACCAGTAAGCTGATTCTCGAATAGGTGCAATAATCGTAGACCCTTTATCTTCCCGAACTCAGTTGGGATGTCACCCGTCAAATAATTCTCTGAGAAATCAATTTCGGTTGCAAGAGATAAATTCCCTATCTCTCTCGGAATGCTTCCATTTAACTCGTTCCTATAGAGGTACAACTTTTTCAGAAACTTGAGGTTCCCGATCTCCGCAGGTATCTGCCCCACAAGACCATTTGAATACAATGCAAGTGTCTCGAGGCTTGTACAGTTTCCGAGCTCCTTTGGAATAAACCCCGACAACTCATTCTCCCATAAAACCAGATCAGTCATACTTCCGAGCATTCCAAGTTCTTTAGGCAGTTCACCTTCGATATGGTTTTGGGCAAGACCAAGCATTTGCAAGCTTTGACATCCACTTATTTCAGCAGGAAGGCTACCGGAAAATGCATTCTGCTCAGCTCGAAATATTCTCAACTTCCGGAGATTCCCAATAGAGCGAGGCAATGGCCCAGTCAAGTTATTTGTGTATGCCACAAACTCCTCGAGGGAGGACAAATTCCCGAGCTCTTCTGGAAAGGAACCAGAGATTTTATTATTGCATATATTCAAACTGCTCAAATAAGAAAGCCTACCCAATTCAGGGGGAATTGGAC
Source organism: Gossypium hirsutum (assembly GCF_007990345.1). Taxonomy (NCBI): domain Eukaryota; kingdom Viridiplantae; phylum Streptophyta; class Magnoliopsida; order Malvales; family Malvaceae; genus Gossypium; species Gossypium hirsutum. Next base: position 3,531,694 of record NC_053425.1, read on the forward strand.
CGTTGAATTGGTTATTGTTCAAATAAAGAAAGACCAAAAACGAACAATTTCCTATCTCCTTGGGAATACTTCCGCTGAACTGATTGTAAGACAGATCAAGAAACTTCAAGTGGGTCAACCCACCAATACTGGGGTCCACGGTTCCAGAAAGGTTCATTTTACTCAAATCAACAGACCAAACCACGGGCTCATAGTATGAAGAACAACTGACACCGGTCCATCCACAAGGTGTCTCATCAGTGGACTTCCAGTTCCAAAGATAGTTGTACTCATCACGAAAACCATTCTTAAGCTCCAGTAGCAACTGTCCCTCAGAATTTAACCCATCGGTTATAGTAACCAGTAGAGCAAAAACCGGTAAAAACCTCCAAAATCCAATTTCCAAAAGCCTACTTGATTCAAAATTCTTCAACATTTTAGTAAATGCCATATTCCGTACCCTGCAAAACCGCAATTACTGCAATTACAACCCTAAAGAACAACATAAACACCCATAGCACCCACCAGAAGGATATAACATTTGTACCCATTGGATATACCTTATACTTTGACCACATTCGAAAGGATCTACAAACAGGTTATCAACAAAGTATGCCGACTTCCCAACACACAAGAACAAAAGAAAAAACATAATTTTAGGCAATGGACCAAACCCCTAATCGAGAATGGATCCAAAAGAGAAACATGAACTTTTCGAAAACACATTCATCCATTTTCTAATCATTCCATCAAAACAAACTACCAACTTTAACTTTAGAAATCGAATAACTCTACTAATACTATCATATCAATTCATAAATTTCAACCAGCTATATAAAGAATCGGTATAACGGATTAGAAACCAGTTGAAAACCCACCAAAAATCAACCCAAATTTAAAGATTAAAAACAAAGAAAAGCTGGTAAAGGGGTGAAACATGAAACATAAAAAGCATAGCTCTTCGGTCAATCGATCCCGCAGTACCTTGTAATCGAACTATGAGATAAATAAAAACAGCAACTCCACAAATTTCACTGCAATTCCCTGATGAACACAAAGTGAAAACCACTGCATTTAGTGCTAATACAAACAACAAAACTAAAAAGCAACTCCACAAATTAACTAAATGTAAAAAGATACAAAACAAGATGGTATAAAATTAATTTCTCATCCTTCACCTATTTTTTTCCATTATATAGAGAGATCCATAACACAGCAAACATGCAAAGATTAAACACAGTTCTGCAACATTGCAATACTCACATTCAATTTTTTTTGTTGGAATATTTTCAAATATTTATAGTATCCCAATAACTATAAATGAATGGGTGTAATTAATCAAAAGATAAAACTTTTGGTCATTGGTCAAAAGTTATATCATTTGATTTTTTTTAAAAAAGAATTATAACTATTCAAAAAATATTATTTGAATAGTTACAAAATTAAATGAATAATTATTATTATTTATTTATTCATAAAGACACCTATTGAAAGATGTCTCTATGAAGAGACATGAAAATTCCTATAAATAGGAATGGGATTTCATTTGGAAATCATATCAACAAATTCTAATATTATTTCTTCTCTTCCTTAATTTTCTAATATTATTAGATTATTCTATAAAGTATTGCTGCAGAAATCCTTTGTAGAAATTGAGTTTTTGTTATACATTACTCAGTGCATAGTGGACTATTCTCGTCAGTGCAAAACGCAAATAGTCATTGGCTTCATTGTATCCTCGAGGTTAATTTGCTTGGAACTCGTTTGCACACTGAAGATAAGTGGGGGCGAATATAACCTTAAAGATAGTGGCTTGGTACACGCCTTGGAGCCTGTCCTATTTCTTCTTTTTCTTTTCGAGTTCTGATCGTGTGTTCGAGTTTTTTTTCTTACCGGAGTTTTGTACTAACAATTTTAAGGTTATATTTCATGATGACTACCACAACACATGAAAGTGGAACACTAAGGGAGTTGGCTTCCAACTTTGTTAAACTTGATCATTTTGATGGTGACAATTTTCGACGATGGCAGAAAAAGATGCACTTTTTGTTATCAACTTTGAAGATTGCTTATGTTTTGGATACTCCAAGACCTGAAGAGAATGAAAACGAATCTATTGCTGCAACCCGAGAAAGACAAAAATGGGACAATGCTGATTACATGTGCATGGGCCACATATTGAATGGTTTATCTGATGGTTTGTTCGACACCTACCAAAACGACGTCACCGCTAAAGAATTATGGGACAAATTGGAGGCAAGATACATGACCGAAGATGTTACAAGTAAGAAATTTCTTGTCAGTCGTTTCAATAATTATCAAATGGTTGATGGTCGTTCTGTTATGGAACAATTTCGTGATATTGAAAAGATGCTGAATCAATTTAAGCAATATGATATGAAAATGGATGAAATGATTGTGGTATCCTCCATAATAGACAAACTTCCTCCATCTTGGAAAGACTTTAAAAGAAGTCTAAAACATAAGAAAGAGGAAATATCTCTTGAGGCTTTGGCAAATCATCTTCGTATTGAAGAAGAGTATCGAAAACAAGATCAGAACCTAAGTTCTGAAAATGCCAAAGTACATGTTACGGAGGAAGTACAGACTACTAAACCATTCAAGAGAAAGTTCAATCAAACTGATAGAGCACCTAAGTTCAAAAAGAAACAAAAGGGCTCATGCTATCATTGTGGAAAGCCGGGACATTTTAAGAATGAATGTCGATTTTTAAAGAAGAAATCATCTTCTAAGGCTGATAATAACGAAAAGTTCGTTGCAATGATATCTGAAATTAATATGGCACAAGATGATAATACATGGTGGATTGATACCGGAGCAACCAAACATGTGTGCAAAGACAAAAGCATGTTCACAAAGTTCACACAATGTGAAAATGACAATGTCTTGTACATGGGAAATTCTTCCACCGCAACAATTAAAGGCAAAGGGTCTGTTGAACTACAATTCACTTCTGGAAAGGTTTTAACCTTAAATGATGTATATTATGTACCAGAAGTTAGGAAAATTTAGTGTCTGGAAGTCTGTTGAATAAGTTTGGTTTCAAACTTGTTTTTGAGGCAGATAAGTTTATTTTGTCTAAGGGAGGAATTTTTGTGGGAAAAGGGTATATGTATGAAAGCATGTTCAAACTTAATATTATTAATAAGAATAAAAATACTATTTCTACTTATATGGTTGAATCATTTTGTTTGTGGCATTATAGATTAGGTCTTTTGAATTATAGAAAATTGAATGACATGTATAAATTAGATTTAATTCCTGTTTTAATAATAATATTGAAAAATGCAATACCTGTATGTTGACTAAAATTACAAGATATCCTTTCCCTAAGGTTAAAAGGAAAACAAAATTGCTTGATTTGATACATAGTGATTTATGTGACTTGCATAATACTCCTACATTAGGTGGAAAGAAATATTTTGTTACTTTTATTGATGATTGTTCTAGATATTGTTATGTATATTTATTGCATTCAAAAGATGAAGCGCTTGATAAATTTAAAGTTTATAAATCTGAAGTTGAACTTCAGTGTGAATCATTTATCAAGTGCTTAAGATCGGATAGAGGTGGAGAATACTATAATCCAAGTTATTTTGAACTCACTAGAATTGTCCATCAAGTTTCAGCCCCTTACACACCACAACAAAATGGTGTAGCTGAAAGGAAAAATAGAGTCTTGATTGAAATGGTAAATTCAATGTTATCATATTCAGGTCTTGGACAGGGTTTTTGGGGAGAAGCTGTTCTAACAGCTTGTCATATATTGAATAGAGTTCCTAATAAGGAAACTAAAATAACCCCCTATGAACAATGGAAGAAAAGGAAACCAAACCTTAATTATTTAAAGGTTTGGGGTTGTAGAGCTATTGTAAAAGTTCCAACACCTAAACGTAAAAAGTTAGGTGAAAGAGGAATTGAATGCATATTTATAGGTTATGCACATAATAGCAAGGCATATAGGTTTATAGTAATTGAACCAAATGATTCAATTTCAATTAATACGGTTATTGAATCAAGAGATGCTATTTTTGATGAAAATAGATTTAATTCTATATCAAGACAATTACAACCACAACAATTGATTCATTCTTCAAATGAGAATGAGATTCCATTGAAACAAATTGATAATAATGATGAATCTTGTCAAGAATTAAGAAGAAGTAAGAGGATTAAAAAGGTCAAAGATTTTGGACCAGATTTCATTATGTTTCTTGTAAAAGGAAAAGGTGAAAGTATATGCAATAAGATACCTTATTGTTATAATACCGAATCTGATCATATTACATTTGAAGAAGCAGTGAAATCTCAAGACTCTGCTTTTTGGAAAGAAGCAATAAATGATGAAATGGATTCAATAATGGGAAATCAAACTTGGATCTTAGTTGATCTTCCACCAGGTTCCAAACCAATAGGTTGTAAATGGATCTTCAAAAAGAAAATGAAGGTCCATGGAACCATTGATAAATTTAAAGCAAGGTTGGTAGCAAAAGGTTTTACACAAAGACAAGGTATTGATTACTTTGATACCTATGCTCCAGTAGCAAGAATTGCTACAATTAGACTATTAATATTACTTACCTCTATATATAATTTGGTTGTTCACCAAATGGATGTTAAAACTGCATTTTTAAATGGTGAATTGGAAGAGGAAGTGTACATGGAGCAACCGGAAGGATTTGTTGTTCCAGGACAAGAGCATAAGGTATGTAAGCTTGTTAAATCTTTATATGGGCTTAAACAAGCACCAAAACAATGGCACCAAAAGTTTGACAAGGTTATTTTAGCTAATGGCTATAAAATAAATGAATCCGATAAGTGCATATATAGTAAATTTGATAATGGAAAGGGTGTTATAATTTGCTTATATGTAGATGACATGCTCATTTTTGGCACGGATTTGGAACAAATAGAAAACACAAAGAAATTCTTGTCAAACAACTTTGCTATGAAGGATATGGGTGTAGCAGATGTTATTCTTGGGATTAAAATAACCCGAGATGAAAGCACTATAGCTTTATCACAATCACATTACATTGAAAATGTGCTTAAAAAGTTTGATCTTTTCAACTGTATACCAGCATCTACACCCATGGATCCTCAATTAAAATTAGTATCTAATGCTGGTAGGAAAATTGATCAATTGAAATATGCAAGTCTAATTGGTTGTCTTACGTACATAATGACTTGTACAAGACCAGATATTGCATATGCTATTGGAAAATTGAGTAGATACACAAGTAATCCAAGTAGTTTGCATTGGCAAGCTTTAAATAAAGTACTTAGGTACTTAAAGAAAACTATTAACTATGGATTGTGTTATAATGGATATCCTCCAGTTTTAGAAGGGTATTCGGATACTAGTTAGATTACAAGTTTGGAAGATCATGCATCTACTAGTGGGTGGATCTTCATTCTTGGTGGAGGAGTCATTTTTTGGGGTTCCAAGAAACAAACATGTATTACTGATTCCACCATGGCAGCAGAAATTATTGCATTAGCCGCTGCATCTAAAGAAGCAGAATGGTTAAGAAATTTGCTTTATGATGTACCTTTATGGCTTAAGCCAATTTCACCTATTTCTATCCGTTGTGATAGTGAGGCTACTCTAGCAAAGGCATATAGCCAAGTATATAATGGAAAGTCTAGACACATTGGATTAAGACATAGTTATGTCCGACAATTAATCTCTGATGGAGTGATCACTATTAATTATGTGAGGTCAAGTGAAAATTTGGCAGATCCTTTGACAAAAAGTCTTGCTAGAGATGCAGTAAAAAGGACCTCAAAAGGGATGGGACTCAAGCCTATTAATTAGAGTCACCCATGATGGAAACTCATCATTAGTACATTAACGTCAAGTCTTGAGTTCAATGAGACAAAGTACATCATTAGTATGTGACTGTTAGCACTATAAATAAATCCATCCTAAGATTAAAGTGCTAGGTACTCGTAATGATAAGGGAAGGATGAGTAATGTACTCTTAATGGACCCATAACATAAATATGTTAGAGTGTTATAATTACGGTAACACTTTTGATGGGATCTACCTATGTGAGTGGAAGTGTGGCCGCTTCTAGGAGCTTAAGGGCTTGGCTCTGACAGCACTCATGAAAAGAGGACATAGACACATGGCTATAATAGTGTCCCTAGATACTATGCATTGACTGATGTTGAAATCATTGTGTGAGATGTGTTCAGTTAATCAAATGGAATAGTTGGTTCAAAGCTTAGTCTACCATACAATTTCGATTAACTTTAACATGTTTTCACTAAGTGAAGGTTCAATCGTAAGACACCTTTATTTATGCAAATTAATTTCCAAGAATATCAAAATCTAAATATTTTGAAAATGGGGGGAGATTGTTGGAATATTTTCAAATATTTATAATATCCCAATAACTATAAATGAATGGGTGTAATTAATTAAAAGATAAAACTTTTGGTCATTGGTCAAAAGTTATATCATTTGATCTTTTTTAAAAAAGAATTATAACTATTCAAAAAATATTATTTGAATAGTTACAAAATTAAATGAATAATTATTATTTATTTATTCATAAAGACACCTATTGAAAGATGTCTCTATGAAGAGACATGAAAATTCCTATAAATAGGAATGAGATTTCATTTGGAAATCATATCAACAAATTCTAATATTATTTCTTCTCTTCCTTCATTTTCTAATATTATTAGATTATTTTATAAAGTATTGCTGTAGAAATCCTTTGTAGAAATTGAGTTTTTGTTATACATTACTCAGTGCATAGTGGACTATTCTCGTCAGTGCAAAACGCAAATAGTCATTGGCTTCATTGTATCCTCGAGGTTAATTTGCTTGGAACTCGTTTGCATACTGAAGATAAGTGGGGGCGAATATAACCTTAAAGATAGTGGCTTGATACACGCCTTGGAGCCTGTCCTATTTTTTCTTTTTCTTTTCGAGTCCCGATCGTGTGTTTGAGTTTTTTTTTCTTACCGGAGTTTTGTACTAACATTTTTGGCACACAAAATGGTTTGAAATTTGAATTTAATTTTGAAACATTATTTTATCAGTCAAAAGCAGAATTTTTCTGGGTGTATGTTCAAAATCCATCAAAAGGAAGCATAGTATATTCCCATCCAATATAAAATGAAAAAAGAAAAAAACCTTTACAGTAAACCCCACATACACCTTTCTCCATCAAACTTTGAAAGAAATCTGATATTTCCCAATACAAAAAACAAATCTCATAGACAAAATAAAATTTTCAGTCTTAAGCATATAAACACCATCAAAAAATATATATTCTGGCATGTAAAAGAACATGAAAAAACAGCTAACAGTACTTTTCTGGGATTGAACTTCTTTCCCTCAAAACATCAACTTCAAGCTTTAACAAAGACAGCAAACAAAAACCCACCATTCACAACCATTGCAAAACCATGGGTGAGACCCATTAAAGCATTTAACGGAAGAAAAAGAAAAAAGGTTACTTTTCAGAACTTACTTTATTTATATAAGACACCAAAGCAAACCACCTTTGCTTCTGCTTCTCTGGCATCCGGATTTGGCAGCAATGGTTGATCCATTAAGCAACCAAAAGAACTTTAAAGAAATGGATTTAGCAATGTAGAAATTGGAATAACAAAATAAAAAATTAAATTGGGAGGGTTATTCCATCAAGCACCAAAACAAAAAAATTATGTCAAAACTTTTTCAAAGAGGCAAGAAAAAATCTCAGGAAATTTGGGGTTTTATTGGAATTAATTGTGGCAATTTTGATCTTACAAGGTAGCTACTGCAAAGTATATATATATATATGTATATATATAAGCTTATTTAAAGTACATGAATATTTAAGTACAGGTAAGCAAATCTTTTCTTTTTCTTTTGTGGGTAATTTGATGAATTTTTTTTTCAAAGTTAATTTATGATTATCATATCAATGTCTTAAAAACCAATTTTATTTAGGATAATTATCTTTTAGTTGGTGAATTTTTTTAGGAGAAGTTATTACACTGAAATTTGGTTTTTTTTTTTTGGAAAAAAAGGGTATTTTTTAAAAATTATTTTAATGCAAGGGTTTGGAAAGTATATAAAAGTATTTATTAGGGATGCGATGAAAAAGTCAATAGAGTTTTAGCTCAATTGATATGAGTATTATTGTTAGTGCAGGAAAAATGAGTTCGATGCGTTGAAACGTATTATTTCCCTATTTATGAGTTGGGTAAAGATTACGAGTAGTTGTAAGTATTTGTTCAGAAAAAAATAAATATAATCAGAATTTATAATAAAATTATTAAAAAAAAGAATGTGATGAAATTTTCTAAAATTATTTAATTAAATAAAATATTAATTTCATTAATTTTAATCATTAGAGATTTTTTATTAGCACAAGTAAGTTTATTTTGGTAAACATGTAATTTAATTTATTTATTTATTAAAATAATATTTATTTTAAATAAAAATAGTTAATACATTTATCTCAAATTTAGCATACACTTAAATTAAAATATAGATTAAATTATAATTTAATACTACTTAAATAAATTAAAAATAAATATTTATTTATGATTAGAAAAAGTATTTTATAAGAAAAAAGAAATTTTGTTTTAAAAGTGAATTTGGGGATTAAAAGTTAATATTAGTAGGTTAAAATATTAAATATAAAATTTTATTTTATGTAATTTTATATTTAAAATGTTTATTAAAAATAAAAATATAATTTAAAAATAAAAAATTTATTTGGACAATTTAATCTCTCTCCTTCTTAAAACTAAAATTTTTAATTAATATATTATAAAAATTAATTAAAATAAGTTTTTTTAATAATCTCATTATAGTCTCTGATTATGTCTCTTCTATTTTATCATAATACTTAGAATTATCCGTAGTTCATTCATAATTCATAAGTAATAAAATAATATATTTTAGCGTACTTAAATTCACGTACCCTTCTATTGATAATAATACTAATATCAATAGAACTAAGATTCAACCGGTAATAACCGATTAGATCTTAACTCTATTGATAATATTATTACGACTTAAAACTTAATCAATAATTAGAAAAGCATGAAAAGATGGGACTAAGATGTGGGACCAAAACTTTTTAAGTCTCTAATGATGTGAAATAAAATGTATATATTATGTAGCAGACAAAAGGGATCTACATGGACCGGGCCCACGAAATGGGGTGAGATAGCGGCTTAAGCTGTCCAACCACTTTGCTTTATGTTACATCTTGAAAGCTGAATGTCTGATAACTAATCATGCAATCTTGAAAGCTGAGTTTCATACTTAAATTTATATATATATTAATTACAATAATATGAATAATTTATATTATATAAAATTTTAAAAATATTTATGTATCTTATTTAATAAAAATTTAATCAAATTTTTATTACTATATAATTTTCTTCGATGTAATCTAAGTAAAGAAATTCATTTAAGTTGAAGTGAGTTTTTTTTTTTTAAACGAATGGCTAATCGTCGATAAGTTTTTTATTTTGTTATTCTAATAATATTATCATCAATTAATTTCATGAGAGTAGGAGGAGGGATCTCAATGTTTTTCATTACAGACTTATGTCTTAATGCCCAAGCAGTAAGAAAATTAACACTCTCGGAAAATATAAACAGCTCAAAGCTAATCTCAAAGAATAGTGAAGTTTAATAAGGTTTTTTTGTCTAGGTGCAAGCAGTCTGCATCTTCGCAAACATGTCTATTTCATCAAGTCTCTCTCGGATACAGTGCTCAGATTATTACGACTTTTGTGCAGGCCAAAACTTACCCGACAAGAAATTTTGCTACCTTAGGATTGTTATAGTTATAACCGCTGTTCACGAGACTTTGATCGTCGGCTCCTCTATCATCAAGTCACCAACTTTCTTAACCTTTCGACATTGAATAAACGTCAACCCCTATACATGGTCTTACGACTTTACAAAAACCTATATTTTTAGAAAACAATCACCCAAGCCTAGTCAGTACAACCCCCTTTACGTGGAGGTATCCTTACTCCCGAAGTTACGAAAGGTTACATAAAGACAACAGCGACATCAATTACTTACACTTAAAAATCGTAGGAACAAAAAGATGATGCATATTAAGAGCACTAATGATTTTCTTGACCGCTAAAAGAGAATATAGATTCTTTTTATATAAAGAATAATATTAGAGGGTTATCTAGAAATCAAATTTAGGATTTATATTAATTAAATATTTAAATGTAAATCTTTTATTGATTGAGTTGATTTTAAAATAAAAGATAAAAGAAAAACAACTATTGGGGTAGGCTCATCTCCATTATTATCATACAATTCATGTATGAATTTTAGTTTAGTAGGTAAAAATTGACCATTTTGGTCTTTGTAATATGAGAATAAGAAGAAAAATTGCAATTTCCAAGATTTGTTGGGCAGAGAGATGATTCAGCCTTCATTCTTGATTTTTATAGGATTTTTTATTCAAAAATTTGGAAAAAAAGGTTGTCTACTTCCTCAAGAAACTTGGTTTTGGGACTTCTACATTTCTTAAGGAACAAATAAAGCACAGAAATGGGGTGATTTGGGTTTAAACAGTTTGGATTTTAAGATAAGTGGATTCAAATAATTTTGGGTTTAGGATTTAATTAATTTTGGATTTAAATCTTTTCAATTTCAAGATTATTTTTAATAGATATAGTAATTTTTACTTATATGTCTTATATAGTTTAATTCATGAATTTTAAATAAATTTGATGTCGAGTTATGGGGTATTTTGGATAGACTGATCCCATTACAAGAATTAAGTTTGGATACAGTTTTGATCCAGGCTAATAGTCTGGAGATAGTTCAAGCAATCCAAAACAATACTTTAACAAACTCGAACTCAACTCTAGTCAGGTAAATTCAATAGATGCAACAAAATAAGAAATATCAGGTGATAAGATATGTTCAAAAGGATATCAATCAACAAAGCTAATATGGAAGGGGTTGACACCCCTATAAAATTATTTAAAATTCTCTACAATAACAAAGCTAATAATACTTTTAATCTTATTAATCAAATTTAAATCTCTATAATCTTTATTAAGAAAAAACCCATAATGTCAATATTCCTTAACTCAAAGCACTACTATAGAAATATATATATACATGATGTGTTAGATATATACACATTAATTAAAAGATAGAGCCTATCCCTAAATGATAAATTTAAAAATTTAGAAATTGAAAAAAATATAAAAGATATTTTATTTGTTAATCTTAAAGAATAAATTAAACTTTCATTTTTCTTTAACGCATATTTTTTTTCCATTCAACTTTAAAATCAATTTAATTAGAAGGTATTTTATATATTTTTTAATATTGATCACATGTTAGTATCATAGATTTTATATATAATATATATTATACTGGTTTATTGCCCGGAAATATGGCTAACTTAAATTAGGTCTATTTTATATTGGTTTTAATTCGATTGGTATCAGTTGTTGTCAATATAGAAAGACGTAGGTTCGAGTGCACTCAAACACATTATTCTCCTATTGAAAGGTTAGAGAGAGACTATGAATAATTCTAAACATTGTATAAAAAAACAGATATAATAAAAACCTATAATTTATTAAGTTTAGAAGTAAAAAATAGGAAACCAAGTTCTATTAGCATAGTTCTCTTAATTGCATCTTATAAATAAGTTACTTCGATGCTCATTAGAGAGCATCTTTTCGAATGCTTGTGTGAGAGCTTTCTTTGTAGTTTCTAATCTTATTTGATGTGTATTATGGTACTTGTGTATTCAGGTATTCTTTAGAGTGCACCCATTGATTGTGAGATGTTTGGGGTGAGTAATTGTAATAATTGAGGTTCACTATCGAAGTTGCAATTATCCAATGTTGTAAGGATAGATTAAGCTTTAGACAATAAGTAATTTAGATCGATTGTTAAATAAAATCATTCATTGAAGCTCTATAGGGTAAGATTGTTGAATCCGAATTGCGTTAACAAATATTGCTTATTAATCATTTTATTTGCTTCGCTTGCTTTCAAATCTGTTAATTATACTCGCTTGTTCCAATTTGTGTCGCAACATAAAATAAAACAATTGATCGAACCAAAGACTATTTCTAATTAAATGTGGTTTTGTTTTTTTAACATTAATCTCATTATAAATTCTTATCACATCTGTTATTTTTTATACAATGCCTAAAATTATCTTAACCCCTCTCCAACCCTTAAATAAAAAGATAACACGCTTCAGCACACTCAAACCCACGTCCTTCTACATTAATAACAATACCTACGCCAATTAAATGAAAACTCAATCAACAGATGTGATCCATCTACATAAAAACACATAGAAAATGTTTGTATAATGGAGGTGGTTGAATGACAAATATCTGTTCTTTTTTATATAATGTCTAAAACTATTTATAATCCCTCTTCAAATCTTAAATAAGAAAACAATGCGCTTTAACATACTTAAACCTATATCTTCTTGCACAGATAGCAATACCGATGTTAATTAAATTAAAACTCAATAGACAGATGTGATCCATGGGTTGAATGGCAAATATGTTGATAAGATGGTAAGGTATGTAATGTGTGTGGAGAAAGTTTTGATTTAATATATTTCATGTACAAATTTTCTTCCTCTAATTTTGTGCATATAATATTTTATTTAGTACTTTGGATCTGAAGAGGTTGATTATTGGTCAACACGCTTTATTTTCTTTAATCTTAAAATTTACAAATATTTATGTATCATCACCTAATCTATGAATCGGAGCTGGCATTGGCTAATGTGTTATTATTCCCTTTGGTTGACTACACTTTTTTTTTCTTTAAACAATAAAATTACAATCAATTAAATTAATATAAAAAAATTGTAAATAAATACAACCCTTTTTCCCGTCAATTGTACTCGCCCCTCGTAACTTGTCTCATAGTAGATTTTACCTTGCGAAAAGACGAATACTGGTTAGCCCAACTATACGAACCTTTGATAATTTCTTTCGCATTCCATGCATTCTTTGAAAAATAAAAAATTCTTGATTTTTCAAATACGTCATGTAACTAGATCAAAGAAACCGACCAATGAATCCCAGAAGCGAAATTTTGGCAATTTTACAAATTAGACGAAATACTTTTTATGAATTAGTTATTTGATTTAGTGTTTGTAATGATAAATATTAATGATAGTTATTGGTGTTTATTACTCGGACTTAAGAGGTGAATGTATTTGAAAGGCCCCTGTATTATAGGGATTCGTTCGAATTAGTTTATTTATTATTAAATAAATTAATTAAGTTCCTGTATTATTAAAAAGAATCAAATAAGATCAAAAGGGTCGGGCCTTGGGTATGGCATTTTTAGCTCGAGCCCTGCCTGGCCTAGCCCGAATTCAGTACATGACAAAAATTCTATTTTTTTAAATATTATTTCCTTATTGTTTTCTCCCTATTTTGCTACTATTTTACTATTATGTTGCTACTATTTTGTTGTTATTGTTTGGATATTGTATAAAATTTATTTTATTGTTAATTTTTTTATTATTTTAAACACAATTGTTAATTTTGTTATTATTTTAGAAGCATTTGCTTGTTAAGTTGCATCTATTTTAATGTTATTTAAATATACATATTTTTTAAAATTTATTTTCAATATGTTGAGAAATATTTATTTTGATGCTTTTAGTATTTTTGATAGTTTATATATATTTTAAAATTATATAAAAATAATATAAAAATTAATATGGACAGGCCGGGTCGGGCCCGGGTTTTAACATTTTTATTTGGGTCGGACTTGGGCAAAATTTTAGGCTCATTTTTAGGCCGGCCCGGGCCCGTACCAAGCAAATGGGCCTAAAATTTTAGTTGTGCCCGGCCCGAACTCAGACCGACCCGGCCCATGCACCCTCTAGTTATATATATAATATAATTTGATATTTTTTCTTTATTAAAATTTTAAATATATTTTTAAATTTTCAATAAATTACATTATATGTATAAAAAATATTATAAGTTTAAAAATAAATCTAAGTGAGATAATTTTTTTACACAAATCTATTTTTTGGGTGTATATTTTTACCTAAACTTTTCGAAATTTTGATTTTAGACACCGGAAAAAAAAAACCAGTTACTGCTGCCAACTAATAATTAAGCCGAAAGAAGCAGGCTGGCATTGTTATCTATAATAAATAAATAAATAAAAAGAAGAAAAAAAAGGGAGCATTTAAAACAACATTAAATTTAGATCGGATAAATTTTAAAATTATATATAAATTATGGTTTAATATGTATTTTATACATAAAATTTTGATTTGATTAAATTTTTATAAATTATCGATATAATATCATTTTATGTTTGTATATTTCATACATAAATAATTATATTTATTCAATATAAAAAAATTGATGTATTTATTTATTCAAATATATTTGATTGAAATTACAATTAAAGTTTCATGTATATATTTTACCACGATCAAAGTTTCAATTATATAATCACACTAAATTAAAATTAATGTATTAAACTACACATTAAATCAAAATTCGTGCCATTTATATTTTCTCTCTTCTTTTAAACTCTCAAATAAAGAAAAGCATGTCAAGTTGTCTATTTGGGGCTATCTCTTCATGGGAACTCTATGAAACAAGTAAAAGTGGGTATGGCTAGTGGGCTAACTCTAGAATATACTAGATGGGGATAACTTCTTTTTTTAATTTGGGCCAAAGGGTTACCTAAATTTTGGGTGATTTCCTTTGAATTTGTTGAAATTTTATATTATATTAGTTATTATTATAAATTTAATGTAACTAAATAATATATTTGTTTTTTTTACGCAAAACTTAAAACTAATCATAATTCTTCCTCAATTCATAAATAAAAGGATGATGTGTTTCAAGACACTCAAACCCGCATCTTTCTATATTAATAATAATGCCCATATCAATCAAGCCAAGACTCTATCGACTACTTTTTAATATTCTAATTTATTTGCTTTTATTATCAAAAAAAAAAAAGGCTTGTCAAGTTTTCTATTTGGGTTATCTCTTCATGGGAACTTTATGAAACAAAAGACGTTATGTAACCTCCAAAAACAGAAATTGATCTACAATAACTTGTTTGGCTTTCAAATTTTGGGTTGTTTTCCTCTTAATTAATTAGATTCATTTTTTTAAAAAGTAATCAATTTTTTTGGTACAAGTTGAATAATAACTCCAATGTAAATAATATATAAATAAATAATTTAGAATTAGAATTAAAAATTACAAATAACAATAGACTAATAATTGGATTAAAATAAATTTAAATATAACCTGCATATAATAGAATTTAAACTGAAATAAAATTTGAATAGAACTCGAACTTGGGCCATTAAGATTTTAGACCCTCAACTTTAATATTACTAGTTAAGGTAATAATAGTGAAAACGAGCCATGAAGTTGCGTTTTGAGCTTAATCTTGACCCAATAAAAAGGTCAAAGCGTATTAATCTTAATTTTTTTATCGGATTTAGTTTTGAAAACCAAATGACCTAATCCAAAATAAATATTTTTAAAATTGACTTAAATCAGAAATGATTCAAAAAAATTAAGTTCTGAATTAATTCAATCTAAATTGACCCTAGCCAATAGGAGTTGAGTTCTTGTTAGGACATGTTATGGAGGAGCATAGTTGTTTGGAAGTGCTATTATTAGAAAATCTTTTTAGGGTAGAAATTAAATTATAATTTTTTAATAATTTATATATTTATATTTTTTAAAAAATTAAATAAAAAATTTATTATTTTTAGATGAGGTTGAAGTATAATTTTAATTTTATTAATTTAAAATTTTAAAATTTTTAAAAGACATAAATGAAGAATTTAACCTCTTAGCTACGCTCTTAATTACGAATGAATAAAAAAATCACGGCTTCAACAGCCTTCTCCGCCGTCCAAGGCCCTGAATATAAACCCAAAATCACAGCAAGCCATAGTGACCAAACTGCCACTGCACATCAGTTAGCCACCATTCCTTCGGGACCCCATCAAATTCATTTGTTTAAAAACATCTCTTTTTTAAAAAAAATTAAAAGAAGAAGAAAATAAAAATAAAAAAAATTCTTCTAAAAATAAAAATTCGTTAATTTCATTGAAGGAGTTGAATGTAAGCACAGATTCTACATACAAAGCTTTTAAAATATTAGCTTCTTCGTTAATACAAGTTGTGATTTGTAACTCCATTTTCAAGTGTTTCTAATTTTCCCTTGTTTAGAGCTACCAAAATTTGCCATTTTCATTTTTGATTGTAACTTCTTGGAAAAAAATAAGGCTTCTATCAATAAAATAAATCATTCCAATGCCAGTATCGATACCTAATCCTTCGTAAATTTGAATGTAACTCCTTCTGTCTTACCATTATTTCATCCAATGACTAAAAAATCGAAATAGGCATCTGCAATATATATATATATCGCATATTTGAGTGTTAAATTTCAAACCCAATGATTTTTCACATATCAATTAAAGGTTAGAATCTTTGGTGTCAAAACACAATTTCCTTTCCCTAATTCAACAAAAAAGAAAAATCAAAAAATAAAATACTTTAATGAAATAATTGATTAATTTAAAATTATAAAAAAATATAAAATTTATAAGGATTATATGGTAATAACCTTTTAGTTCTATCGTTAGAACTTCGGAGGCATTAAACAGTAATGGTTAAATCCTTGAAAAAATTACTAACTATTTTAAACCATAATATTTGAGAGAAAAATATTTGATTTTAATATGAAATTTATGTGTTTATTATGATTATGGAAACAAATTTATAAAGTGAAATCATGCAGTATTGCCCTACTAAATTCATGCTCTTTACATTATTTCTCAACAAATATCAATTTTTTCTCTCGCATTCCATCATTTAGTTATTGAATTTGTTAAAATGCACGATAATAATATTTCAAAGTACAAATAAAGTTGTTGGTGGGTTTATCAGCCAAGAAACATAGGCAAAATTGAGGTTGCTGTCAAACTTTTTAAAACTTAATTGTAATAGCTCGTTTTTTACTAGTGTTGGAAATTATGATATCGGAATCTCATTTTCGATGTTTGAGTTAATATTTACAAAAATAATATAAATTTTAATTAAAGTTTGATTTCTTAATTTTACTAATTGAACAGTTAATAAAGATAAAATAAATAAATTGAAAAAGTTGTAAAAAATAATTATTATGGATTTTTAATTAATTGAAGGATCATTTGAGAAATTAAACCATTTTATAGCCAAACGGTGGTGGAGATTAGTTGTAATCCACCAAATTGGTTAATTATGTCTAATTAATTAAAGATTAATTAAAAATAGTTGTGTTTTATGTTCAAATTTCAGCATGTAAGTTGTACTGATTTTATATAAAAACAAAAAATAAAAAAAATACCGAATTTTAAATATAGTGTAGTTTACTATTTGAGTCGGGTTAGCTTACTTTTTAGATTTTATATTTTTGTTTAAATAGCGTATGAGTTTTTGGGCTCAGACATATTCTTTATTAGATTTGAAAAATGTAATTATATTCAAATGTCACATATTCGATTGTGTAACCTTAGTTAAATCAGTTCTAATGTCCATTCCTAACTATTTGATGCAAGTACCCATGATTCCAACTAGCATTTGTAAATAGATTGAGCAGCTTTTTAGGGATTTCATTTGGGTACTTCGGGCAATTAGAAGAAGATAGCTCTTGTTTAATAGAAAGAAGTCTATCAGTCCATTATTAATAGAGGGCTCAGAATTCGACGGTTGAAACAACAAAATATGTTTTTCTTTATAAAATTAAGTGTTCAATTACAATATTGTTTAAATCGGATTAAACCAATTGGTCGAATTGATTGGACCGGAAATCGATTAGTACACCAATCTGAAGATAGTGATTAAATCGTTTGAATCGCGAACCATTTTAAACTGTTATTAAATTGTAAATCGTGAATTGATTTTTACAATTTTTGGATATTTTCATCTTAACCTAATATAAATTGTGTGAAAAAATGGAGCAATCAAAAGAAAACCAGAACAATTTTTATGTTTTTATATTTTGAAAGATTCTCATTATTGGTAAATAAAATGGATGAAGAAAAAGATGTTGATAAATGAAAAGCATTAAGATTTTTTAAAAAAAATGGGATTTTACATTTATTTAAAAAATGCTATTCGGAAATGGGCGATGGTCAAATAGTCAACTTTTAATTAGATATTTAGTTTTTTGATGTTTACGTGACGATTCCCTTAATAATTCTATTAGCACGATTATATTCGATCATGCAAATTCCTTTTGTTTGCTCTCATCAACATTAGCCTCATCAACCTTTATAGCATCATCTTCGTAATTTTAATTTCTTCCAATATCCCATTATAATATGTTATGAATTTGATTTAACGAAGATGATGCTATGAAGGTTGATGAGGCTAATGTTGATGAGAGCAAACAAAAGGAATTTGCTAAGATTGGAAGACATGATCGAATATTATCGTGTTAGTAGAATTATTAAGGGATTCGTCACGTACGCATCAGAAAAATCAAACATTCAATTTAAAATTTGATTATTTGACTTTTCTGTCTTATCGCATCCATTTTCTTTGAATTCTATTTGAATATTGCTCGTGTATAAAATAGAAATTCGTTGATTTGATATATTTCCAATAGATTGTCGCCCACTTGCCAGATAGCATTTTTTAAATAAATGTAAAATTCCATTTTTTTTATCTTAATGCTTTTCATTTATCAACATCTTTTTCTTCATCCATCTTATTTACCTATAATGAAAATCTTTCAAAATATAAAAACATAAAAATTGTTGTGGTTTTCTTTTGATTGTTCAATTTTTTTAGACAATTTAGATTCACTTTAGTATGAAATTTACATGAATATGGAAATCAATTTATAAAGTAAAATCATGCAATATTGCTGATAATACTCTAAAATGACATGTTTTTATATATTAATCATGTGTTTATTTTGAGCTTGAGCCTACTAATTTGAGCTATTTATGTCTTTTTATCTTTTAGGGACTAAATTGGAGGCGAAAAGTAAATTCAAGAGAAAAAGCGTCAATTTGGAGATTAAATGGGCCAATATGCAACGTGGGACAAATATAGTGCCAAAAGTGCGAACATGGAAGGCACAAGGACTTAAAAGCAAATAGAAGAGATTTTATTTTGGAAGACTCTATTTTATTTTATTTTATTTATATTAGGATAATTAATATTAAGATAAATATTAGGATTATTTAATTTTAGGATTTAATTTTAATTATCTTTAATTATCTTTAATTAAATGTATTTATCTTTTAGAATTTAAGTTAAATTAGACTATCTTCCTAGCACTATAAATAGGGGGTGAAGTGACTCTATTTGGGTGTGCATCTTTTCTGTAAACACTCTTCCCCCAAAAGTCTTTTGTTCTTTCCATATTTTTTTTCTTTCAATAAAATTTCTTTTTCCATAATTTTATTTACTTTCCCACCATTATCATGAGCCACTAAAACCTATCTAGCCGAAAGTTGTCAATATTCCCCAAAAAGGATTCTTGAGGCCTAGAATCCGTACTTAGCCTTCTCGCTAACTATTCATCGTTTCTCCGCATTACGGGCTGACGCTTCCGTCTATGGCCCTTAAGAAGTAAGCTTTTCAACGTATGCAAAGGCGGCCGCTTTGTATGTTTTGGAAGGATTACACAGTCGGTTCGTTAACTTACTGCGTCAGAGGTTGGCAAGCCAAAGAGACAAAATGGCGCGGGATTCGCCATTGAGAAGCGTTGATCTAGCATAGATTACTGGCTAGAGTCAGGTTCCCTAAAAATCGTAAGTCTAATCTTTGGAGCTGGCGGTCGTAGGCGTCCTCTTCCACTATAACTGGCTTACTTGAGTCAAGAAGGATCATCTAAAAGCCAAGGATTGAGCCCGAGGCGGAATGAGACAACCGAAGGCTGGAACTTTCCCATAAGAATTTCTTTTCTCTTAAAACTCTCTTTATTATTTTTATTATTTTCGTAATCATAATTTCAGTAAACTTTAAATTCTGTTTTTATTTTATTTTCGCTTCCAAAATCAATTCTTAAATTCTATTTTTTTATTTTTCTAGGAACGCAGGTTTTCTTGGGCACGATTCTGCCCAGGATTTCGAAAAACAAGCATTTGTATAATCCGGTCCCCAAGGATTCGACCCTACTTCCCATTTACTATTTCTTTTTCGCTATTTTACAAGGAATATGATATTTTTGGTGCTCTCAACGACCGCATCAAATTTTGGCGCCATTGCCGGGGATCGGTAACGTACTAATCTTGTTTTTTTTTTTGTTTTTTATGACCAGATTTGCTCCAGGAACTCTTGCGTTTGATTCGGAGATTGAAAAGACTGCAAGAGCTAATCGCAAGGAAACAAAGCTAAGAAAAATGCAGTCAACGGTGGTTAGAACTCAAAGCAATCCACCGCCGAAAATCAGAATCGACGACGAAGCAGAGTCTAGGGTTAACAAAAACCCTATTCAAACTTTTGAAAGTGAAAAAGTAGAAGTCGATTCCCCAGAAGAAGTGCTTAAACTAAGGTTGACGGAAACCCTAATTTAGCACCTCAACCTATGGCTCAGACAATTCGGCAACCGGTCGAAGTGCCGACAGAACAATAGCTACTATGCATCGTGTATCCTACTATGGATAATAATTTTGAATTAAAGTCAAGCTTGATTCAGCTACTGCCAACTTTCTGTGGGTTACAAAATGAAAACCCCCACAAGCATTTAAAAGAATTCCATATGGTTTGTTTGAGTATGAAACCTCAAGGGAAAACTGAGGACCAAATTAAATTGTGCGCTTTCCCTTTTATCCTAGCAAATTCAGCTAGAGAATGGTTATTTTATTTACCTCCTGGATCCATTACAACTTGGGCTGATCTATCTTGCTTATTTCTTAACAGGTTTTTCCCTGCATCGCGTACAGCCGAGTTAAGAAGAGAAATCGTGGGCATAAGGCAAAAAGACGCAGAGACTCTATACGACTATTGTGAGCGATTTAAGAAGTTGTGTGCAAGTTGCCCACAACATGGTATAACGGAACAGTCTTTGCTCCAGTACTTTTATGAAGGCTTGAAACCCATGGAGATGAATATGGTAGATGCCGCAAGTGGAGGAGCGTTAGTCAACATGACTCCACAACAAGCAAGAGACTTAATCTCCACAATGGCTGCAAATTCCCAGCAATTTCGAGCCAATCCTGAACCCCCTAGAAGGGTTCACCAGCTATGTAATTCTACCTTTGAGGATAGACTTGATAGACTTCCTAATATTGTGAATTCCCTTGTTGCAGAAAAAGCAAAATCAGCCCGAGTATATAGAATATATGCTACACCTGAACATACGACTGATGCATGCCCTAATCTGTATGATGATACTATGGCCCATTTAGATGCTGTGGGAAATTTTCCTGGGCCACCACAAAGACGATACGACCCTTACGCCAATACCTACAACCCAGGATGGAGGGACCACCCTAACTTTAGTTATGAGGCTAATCCACGATATAACCAGCCATACCAAAATCGGGCCCCACAACAGCTACAAGATTCAGGTAATTCTCTGGAAACTTTGGTCAATAAATTAGCAGCTAATGTCATTGATTTTCAACAGCAAACTCTTAATTTCCAAAAAGAAACGAAGGCATCTATAAGAGAATTGACCACGTCAATTGAGAAATTGAGTTCTCAAGGGAAGTTGCAGTCGCAAACAGAACCAAACCCAAGATAGAATGCAAATGCAATAACGTTGCGAAGTGGAAAGGTGCTGGAACCAATTCCTGGCAAGAATCTTGGTCAAGAAATCGCCCAGGAAACTCCAAAAAATGACGAACAGATCTGAGCGAAACCCCCACTGCCAAAAATCCAACCTCCATTCCCAGGATGATTAAATTAGTGTCGAAAAAGTAAGGAAGACAAGGAGATCCTCGAAACATTCAGGAATGTTGAGATCAATTTACCACTATTAGATGCCATCAAACAGATTCTGCGGTATGCCAAGTTTCTTAAAGAGCTTTGCACCAACAAACGAAAACTAACAGGTAATGAAAAGGTAAGTGTTGGTGAGAATGTTTCCGCAGTGCTATAGCGAAAAATATCGGTTAAATGCAAAGATAGGGGTATGTTCGCTATTCCATGCAAAATTGACCATTTAGGAATTAAAAAGGCTATGTGCGATTTAGGGGCCTCCATAAATGTAATGTCTTATTCTATTTATGAATCACTTAACGCGAGATTTTTGACAAAGACAGGTGTTATTATTCAATTGGCAGACAGGTCTATCGTGCATTCTGAAGGAGTCCTAGAGGACGTCTTGGTAAAAGTTAATGAACTTAATTTTCCTGCAGATTTCTACGTAATAAAGATAGAGGAGGACAACACTGCTGGATCTTCGGACCTCCTGTTGGGCTGACCCTTCCTTAGTACTGCTAGCACCAAGATCGATGTCCAGAGTGGCACTCTTACAATGGAATTTGATGGGGAGATCGTGAAATTCAATGTTTACGATGCCATTAGCCATCTAAGCGAAATCTTGAGCGTAAACCATGTCGACCTGGTTGACTCATTAGTAGACGAGACTTTTGAGTCAACTTATGAAGACAAATTTGAATATAGATATGATGTTTATGAATTTGTTAATATATTATTGTCCCCATCAGAAACTAAACTTCTACCTTCTGTTGTGCAGGCTCTAGATTTGGAATTGAAACCGCTTCCCGCGCATCTCAAGTATGCATTTTTAGGAAAAGGTAATACCTTACCTATTATAATTTCAAATAAACTCTCTAAACCTGAGGAGGAAAGTTTGATCCAGGTACTAAAGAGTCATAAGGAGGTGATTGGTTGGACCATTGCTGACTTGAAAGGGATAAGCCCTTTGACATGCACCCACAAGATTTACTTGGAGGAGAACAAGAAACCAAGGAGAGAGGCACAAAGACATTTAAAACTGAATATGATGGAGGTGGTAAAAAAAGAAATAATTAAGTTGCTGGATGCTGACATCATCTTCCCCATTTCTGACAGCAGATGGGTAAGTCCGGTACAAGTCGTACCCAAGAAAACGAGCGTGACAGTAATGAAAAATGCTGAGGATGACTTAGTACCGGTCCGAGTGCAGAACGGGTGGCGTGTTTGCATAGATTACAGGAAATTGAACGCTTATACTAGAAAAGATCGTTTTCCTCTTCCTTTTATAGATCAAATACTTAAATGTTTAGCTGATAAAACTCATTTTTGTTGTCTTGATGGATATTCAGGTTTTTTCCAAATCCTTGTTGCGTTAGAGGACCAGGAGAAGGCCACTTTTACATGCTCGTTCAGCACATTTACATACAAGAGGATGCCGTTTGGACTTTACAACGCACCAGCTACCTTCCAGAGATGCATGATGAGTATATTTTCTGAATATGTAGAAAAAATTATTGAAGTTTTTATGGATAATTTTACCGTGTATGGAAACTGTTTTACTGAATGCCTTGAAAACCTTACGATAATTTTGAACAGGTGCATAAAATTTAATCTTGTCTTGAACTATGAAAAGTGTCATTTTATGGTAGACAAAGGTTTGATTCTAGGTCATATAGTCTCATCTAAGGGAATTGAGGTTGATAAGGCCAAAATTGACATTATAAATTCTCTGCCATATCCCTCTACTGTTAGAGAGATACGTTCTTTTCTTGGCCATGCAGGATTTTACAGGCGTTTTATAAAAAACTTCTCAAAAATAGCTGAACCATTGTGCGAGCTATTGCAGAAAGACAAGAAATTTGAGTTTGACCCAAAATGCAAGAAGGCTTTTGATACACTTAAGCAAAAGTTGGTAACCGCCCCTATAGTACAAGCACCAGACTGGAACTATCCCTTTGAAATTATGTGCGATGCAAGCGAACGCAGCGTGGGAGCCGTGTTGGGACAAAAGATAGCCAAGGAGCCTCATGTCATCTGTTACGCCTCAAAGACCCTAGATGCTACACAAAGCAACTACACAACCACATAAAAAGAACTTTTAGCTATTGCATTTGCTTTAGATAAATTTCGATCATATTTACTGGGATCTAAGGTGATTACTTTTTCTGACCATGCAGCTCTTAGGTACTTGATCGCAAAGAATGAAGCAAAGCCAAGGCTCATTAGGTGGATTTTACTACTCCAAGAATTTGACATCGAGATTCGTGACAAAAAGGGGTGTGAAAACATGGTGGCCGACCACTTGAGTAGGATAAAAACTCCGTTTGATGATGATCCCATAAAGGATGAGTTCCCTGACGAAAGTTTATTCTCAACCGAGGCTTACTATTTGTGGTATGCAGACATAGTTAATCTCTTAACCACGGGATCGTTACCCACTGAGTTAGCTCGATCCATAAAAAATAAGCTTAGAGCAAAGCTCGGAATTACATATGAGACAATCCATACTTGTGGAAACATTGCTCAGATCAGATAATACAACGATGTGTTCCAGAAACCGAGGTAACCTCTATCCTTACTTTTTGTCACACAGAAGCTTGTGGAGGTCACTTTGGCCCTAAGTGGACAGCTCACAAGGTATTAGAGTGTGGCCTATATTGGCCTACAATATTTCGCGACGCGTTTACCTTTTGTAAGTCTTGCGATAAATACCAGCATATAGGTAATATCACTATACGAAATCAAATGCCCCTATCCCCGATTCATCTATATGAGATTTTTGATGTATGGGGCATTGATTTCATGGGCCCTTTTATTTCTTTGTTTGGAAACGTATATATATTTCTTGCAGTAGACTGTGTTTCTAAGTGGATAGAAGCAAAGCCTACTCGTAATGATAATGCTAAAACTGTTGTGGAGTTTCTAAAACGAATTATTTTTCCTAGGTTTGGAACACCTCGAGCTTTGATCAATGATCGTGGTACCCACTTTTGCAACAAGGTCATGGAGACACTATTATCAAAATATGGAGTTCATCATCGTATAGTAACAGCCTACCATCCCCAAATGAACAGCTTAGCAGAGGTTTCAAACAAGGAGATCAAGTCAATTTTGGAAAAAACGGTTCGACCCAACCGTAAGGATTGGAGTCTTCGGCTCAATGACGCGCTTTGGGCCTATCGGACGGCGTATAAAGGACCAATTGGCATGACCCCGTATCGACTTGTTTTTGGCAAAGCATGTCATCTACCAGTAGAGTTAGAGCATAAAGCTTATTGGGCTATTCGAAAATGTAACATGGAGTTAGAGCCCGCAGGGAAGGCAAGGAAATTGGACATTCAATAATTGAAGGAAATTCGCAATGATGCCTACGAGAATGCTCGAATTTATAAAGACAAAACAAAGTTGTTTCATGAAAAAAATATAGTTCAGAAGCATTTCTCAGTAGGACAAAGAGTTTTGCTTTATAACTCCGTATTAAAGCTATTCCCAGGTAAGCTTCAATCTCGGTGGCAAGGACCTTTTTATTGTGACTGAAGTATTTACGCATGGCGCAGTTGAAATAGAAAGTGAAGAATCAGGAAAGCGGTTCACAGTCAATGGTCAACGGCTGAAGCCATTTTACGAGAATTTCTAGGCCCACACGGTCGAGAAAATTCAGTTAGAACCACCATAAAACCGTTCAAGGCGTCGAGCTAACGACGTTAAACAAGCGCTTATTGGGAGCAACCCAATCTTTATTTTTATTTTTATTTTTATTTATTATTTTCCTTTATTTTCTTTTATTATTTATTATTTTATTTTATTTTAGTTAAATATTAATAAATTTCTCTTCTTCTATTTAGGTGAAATGGAGCAAAAATACGAAGAAAAAAAAAAGACAGAAAGTGTGCACCAAAACAACCCTATCCATGGTACCAAACAGTTCTATTCCAGCCCATAATGCCATATCTCTGCAGCCAAACACCTCTTTTCAGCAAATAAAACCCCCAAACCTTACATTTTTTCCCCAAATTTCTCCATAACCACCGACTCCTTTCTCCTCCACCACCCACCTTCGATTTATCAGTCACCATGGTGAGAACTCGAAGCCGAACTTCCGTTGCACACGTCACCCACCCCGTCTCCACCTCTTGCCGCTTCGCCATCTTCTTCTCCATCGTGTACGCCAACCGACGGTAACTACATGGGGAGTTTTTCTAAAATTTTTTTTCTCCACCTATTTTTTTTCCTTTTACTTTCACATCGAAGACTATGTGTTTTAAGTGGGGGGAGGGATTCTTCGTTGTTACTGTTATTATCTGCTATTTTTGCTGTCATATTGTTGTTGCTGCTGTTTTGTGCTCGTTTCTGCCCATTTATTTTAAGAATATCTTGCCGCTTTTCATGCCCAAGATTTTACCAAGAATTGCCTACTGTTTGACCTACAAGCATGATTCTTACCTTCTAAGGAAGTTATGATTTTTCCCATAATTGATGCCATCTCCACTGTTTTATTTTTATTAGGCTAAAAACAATTGTGATTAATGGAGTTAACTCTATCTTACTTTTTGTAAAATTGATCAAGTTTAATCTAAAGTGAACACTTAAAATGATTGCATGCTTAATTAATGTTCATGGCTATTAGGTGATTATTGAAACTTGTTCTTGACACTTAAATTTTTTCTTTCCTGAGTTCTCAAGAATTTTAAATATCGTTTAATTTTTAATAAATGTTTTCCATGGTTATGAGTACAGCTTAGATCGTGACTGAGTGAGTAACCGGGGTAGGGTGCTTGGGTTGTCATTCTACTTCGCGTCAAAAGGTTGTTTGGCGTGACAAGTAAAACTCCGCTAGTTGAGTTTATAGGTATGGCTCAAATCGTGACTGACTGAGTTATCGGGGTAGGGTGCTTGGGTTGTCATTCTACTTCGCGTCAAAAGGTTGTGTGACGTGTTGGGTAAAACTCCGCTAACCGGAAATAAATAATTTTAGGAGTATGTTGGGCTGAGTAACCGGGGTGGGGTGTTTGGGTTGTCATCTCTCTTCGCGTCAAAAGGTTTAATATATTCCTAAATAAATAAATAATAATAAAATTTAAAAATAAAAAATAAAAAATAAAAAAAAAAGAAGAAAAATAAGTGCTAATAAAGTTGCACTTCGGGGACTAAATGAGGAAATAATTAAGGTGTCTTAGTAGGTTTGGTAATTTACCTAAATAGCATAACTCAAGTCGATCTTAATTTTTGTGTGAATTAATTGGAATACTTTTTCTGTTTTACTTAAAGCAAGCTTAGAGATCTCTTTATTTTTCATATGCATTTTTAACTAATTTTTATGAAACTTTGGAGTGGTATTTCTTTTAGAGATCTCTTTATTTTTCATATGCATTTTTAGCCTTCTCTCCAAGCATTCATCGTTTCTTTGCACTACGGGCTGACGCTTCCGTCCATGGCCCTTAAGAAGTAAGCTTTTCAACGTATGCAAAGGCGGCCGCTTTGTATGTTTTGGAAGGATTACACAGTCGGTTCGTTAACTTATTGCGTCAGAGGTTGGCAAGCCAAAGAGACAAAATAGCATGGGATTCGCCATTGAGAAGTATTGATCTAGCATAGGTTACTGGCTAGAGTAAGGTTCCCTAAAAATCGTAAGTCTGATCTTTGGAGCTGGTGATCGTAGGCGTCCTCTTTCACTATAACTGGCTTACTTGAGTCGAGAAGGATCATCCAAAAGCCAAGGGTTGAGCCCGAGACAGAATGAGATAACCGGAGGCTGGAACTTTCCCATAAGAATTTCTTTTCTCTTAAAACTCTCTTTATTATTTTTATTATTTTCGTAATCATAATTTCAGTAAACTTTAAATTCTGTTTTTATTTTATTTTCGCTTCCAAAATCAATTCTTAAATTCTATTTTTTTTATTTTTTCCAGGAACGCAGGTTTTCTTGGGCACGATTCTGCCCAGGATTTCGAAAAACAAGCATTCGTATAATCTGGTCCCTGATGATTCGACCCTACTTCCCCTTTACTATTTCTTTTTCGCTATTTTACTGGGAATATAATATTTTTGGTGCTCTCAACGTCGCATCAATTGCCCTATTAAATTCATGCTCTCTACATTATTTCTCAATAAATATGAGTTTATGTTTTCTACATTATTTCTCAACAAATATGTTTCTTTTTCACGTTTCCTTCATTTAGTTATTAAATTTATTAAAAATAAACATGAATTAATTAAAATGTATATTGCATTTCTTCATTTAGTTATTTAATTTATCAAAATACATTATATTAATATTTCAAAGTTCAAAAAAAAAATTGTTGGTGGGCTTATCAATCCACATTTATTGTGGGCTTTGGCTCAATTTTTAAAACCCAATAATATATAGAACTGATTTGGGAGAAACCAAATTGAAATAATAATTATGTGGGAATTCAAGTGGAGCCACATTTATTGTTCCATAGGAGTTGTAATTTGTGTATAATTATTATTTAATACTTGTTTTAACGAGAAATAAAAATACCTATTTGTTTATCCTCTTTTTAAGGTCTTTGCTCCCTTCTTGTTATACGACGACGAGTAAAAAGGGGTAGCTGTAGAGGTTTAATTTCGTCCGGCCTAACAGAAAAACAAAAAAATAAAAAATAAAAAAGTCTATTAACTAAAAGTTCATTTAAAAAAAATTAAAGAGTCCAAATTACAAGTCCAAGACTAAATTTGTTAACCTAAACCCTAAAACCCAATAACCCAATAGCCCAAAATCCAAAAAAATTCAAAAACCCTAATTTCCCTTTAGCCTCTAAGGGCCACTTCTCTATGCCACGTTAGCAGGCACACGTCGCCCAAGGTTTGACACATCGTCTACCCCCTTTCACTGAAATGGCAAAAGGATGGCTCCCCAACGCCATTGATCACCCCAAACACCTGCAAAAAAAGAAGAAACAGAGAGCAAAACAGAGGACAGAACAAAGAAGCGGCGAAAAAAATAATATTTTGTAATTTGGCTATAAAAGCCAAACAAAAACTCTTTGTATTCACACCGAAGAAATCAAATACAAAAAATAAAAAAAACAGAGTTTTATTTTTCGTCGTCGTGGGTGGGTGAGGACCTTGTCTCTGAGGAAAAACGGGCTTTTCCGATGCAAAGGACCTTTGAATCCATAGGGACTCGTTGAAGGCTTTGTCGAAGATACGGAAATCGAAAGGTTTCTCCCCCTTTTTTTTTGGAATTTTGGCTAAAGTTCTGGTGATTTCGACTCTAAATTGGTGTTTTTCGCAGAAAGGGCTAAAAGAGGGTATCTTTTTTGGATCTCCGGCCACTAGAGGCAGTGATCTCCGTCGTTGATGACCGATGGCCGTGGCGGAGGCTCGCCGGACCTCATGGCCAACCTAAGGAAGGCTTGAAAAAAAAGAAAGAATGAATGATTTAAAAAAAAACAAGTTGCAAATGAAAATTTTTAAAAATTTTTTTTACTTATATAGCCCACTTGAAATGACGTCGTTTTGGGCTTGACTTTCAAACGCACAAAACTACGTAGTTTTGAGCCGATCCGATGACCCAATCTGGATCCCCTGGGGTCCTCATGTTTTCAAGGGAAGGGTCAAATTGCTTCCCAGGTCCTTCCACCTTTAGGCATTTTTCAATGTGGTCATAATTTCTTTTTTTTCTTCTTTTTCAAATTATACCATTTAATTTTAATTTGTTTTCAATTAGTCCCAGATTATCGACCCTTTGGGGAATAACGTGTACTAGGTTTGGGTTATTTAACCTTTTGGTCCTTGTCATTTATTGTTTTTTTATTCTAACACTTTTATTTACTATTTTTATTTATTTATACTTAAGGTTCTATCATAATTTCAATTTAGTCCTCTATTCATTTAATTGAATCCTTGAACTTGCTGTTTTCTTATTTTTTACCCTCAAATTTCCTGATTATTTTATTTTGGTCCTTTATTTTTAATTATTGATACTAATAATACTATTAAGTAATTATCGTTGCTAACTAATATTAATTTTGTTAAAATTTGCTCACAAATCAATATTTTATGAACGTGATTATATTATCATCGTAGTTTTTTTATATTATTTCACTATTGATATTATTATTCTATAGTATTATTAATTGAATAGTTTTTATCGTTATTTTTATTATTGTACTCATTATATTATTGTCGTTTCATTTTATTATTTATGTTGTTTTTTGTCAATGTCATAATTTTGTCATTATCGAGGCAATGTTTGTTATTTTTTAGAATTTGAGGAATCGTGCTCCTAACATACGGAGTATGGTCTCTTCCTAGAACTGAAATAACTAAATATCCTATCTAAAACTCAAAATACATAGGACTTAGGTAATAACCAAATGACGAGAATCCTTATTGTTGTAGGCCAATTTTGGGCCCGTTTAAAATTTGCCCCAGCCCAAATACATTACAACTAAACCTAAACAAAACTAAACCCATTCCAACCTAAACCCACTAACCTGATACAAAACAACCCACTCCATCCTAATACCCACCCTAATTACATCAGCCCAATAACCCCAACTACCTAAACCCAACATAGTTCAATCCCAATACCCTAACCACCCTAACCCTAATCAGCCCGTAGCCGAATCAGCCTCCCCACTTGCCTTCTGCCCCCAACCACCCTCTGCCACCACTACTATGGCCACCATCCCTCTGCACCTGCAAGGAATTAAGATGAAAAGACAGTAAATAATAGAAAAGGCTTGTAAAGGCTATAAAAGCCATCAAAAATAAATGTAAAGGATTCGGAAACTTTTTGATAAAAAAAGGAAAACATTCGATTCTAAAAACAAAAGACAGAATAACAATTCCAGTGATACCAAAGCACAAGCATAGTACCAAATCAGAAGACCAATGATACCAAAATCGAAAGCTTAAGAACCTAAGGTGATTTCTGTTTTTTTTTTCTCTTATTTTAGTTTCGTTTTTGGGCCTATTTTCCCACATATATATAAAATATAAAACAAATAATTAAAAAAAAGAAAAAAATTACCTTTTTCGGCCACTGCGCGCGGTGGCCGGCGCCGGCGACGGTCCAACGATCGAACCGGTGATCGGCCCATGGCCAGAAATCTCTTCCCTCCCCCTCTCCCTTTTCTCTCCCTCTTTTTTTTTCTTTCTCCCGTTCAAATGATTTTTTTCAAAAAAATTTTGTCTTTTATAGGGACCAAAATGGTGCATTTTGGCCCCCTCGTTTAAAAGAAAACGACGTCGTTTTGGCCCCGAGTCAGATCGACCCGACCTAACCCGACCCGCTAGGATCCACGTGTTTTTTATAGCAAAAGGGCTAATTGCGCTCTTGGCCCTTCCGTATTTTATGATTTTACAATCAAATTTGTTGTTATTTTCAATTTGGCCCAACAGTTTACTTCGATTTTTGATTTAGTCCCCATAATACTGTGCGTTTTGGGGCAAATGGGTTTATTGTGCTTTTGGCCCCCCACAGTTTTATGCGCGTTCTAATAAGTCCCTTCCTCTTTATTTCCCTTTTAAATCTGCCCTAGAATTTTGTCCTTCAATCAATTTTAGTCCTTTTGACTTATTTTCATTTCTTTATTATTAAATTAATCATTTGTAATATTATTCAATACTATTACATTCACTATTATTTATATTATTCTTATTATTATTATTAACAGTAGTATAAGTTTAATTTTATATGTGCATATATCTTTAATACACACAATATATATAAATATTTTTTATGTAGCATTATCAATAGGTGTTTCTAGCATTATTATTATTTCTAACATGTATATATATTATGTATATTTCTAATACTATATGGTATATTTCTAACATTATTATTATTATTTATATATGTATGTATGTACTTATGTAGTGTATGAATTTTTTTACTATCATTTATAATATAGGTATATTGCATATATTTTATATATTATATATATTTAATGTCATTAGTTATATATTTCTTATACTATTCCATGTATGTATTTTATATCATCTTATGTATACATTCTTAAATACTATGTTATATATGTATGTATATTTTAATACCATATTATGTATATATTTTTTGTACATAGTATTATTTTCTAATTACTTTATTTTAATATTCTTATTATATTATATTTACGTATACGTAGCGTTACAAATTTTCTTTTATTATTTTTATTTTCCCTCGTACATATTGTCGTTTATACGTTCTTATTATTACTATATCTATTATTTATTAGTATTTTATTATTACTATTGTTAGTATTATTTTTTAAAAAAAAATCAATACTTATATGTATATATTATGTTTTTACAATACTATATTTTTTAATACCATATTATTATATATATTCTTAATATTATATATTGTATGTATTTTCTTAATAGCTATATTATATGTATATATATATAGTATGTACGTATTTTATTATTATTACGTAATTTTTTAAATATATATGTATATGTGTGTATATTTATGTAATATTAATAGTTATTTTTTTAACATTATTATTATTTCTAATAGGCGTATACTATGTAAATATTTTAGTACTATAATATATATACATATTTTTATTATATATATTACGTTTATGTATCTTTTTAATATTATATCTTTATACATGTCATGTATATATTTTCAATACTATATTACATAGATTTTTTACCATATTATGTACGTCATGTATATATATGTTTTAATGTTTTTGTACTATCTTATGTATAGATTTTTAATATCTATATGATGTATGTATTTTAACACCGTATTATATACGTATATATAGCATCATTAATATTTTTAATATCATGTTTTCATAATCATATTAACCATTATTATATGTGTATACCTGTATATTCATTATTTCCCTTTCATGTTTAATTCTAGTATTACGTTTAATATCGCATACATCTTTATCGTTTTAATATTATTGTCACATTTATTATTTGCTTCAATATATTTCTAGCTCTTCCATTTATTTATTTTTATTTCATATCAATTTTGCTTTGCATTAAGTCGAAAATCTTATTCTTGTTTTCTAATTAATTTCAATACATGAGGCAACGTATCGGTTTAACACTAAGTCGTTGATTTCATTGCTATGTTAGGTAAATCATATCGGCTCGTGTTGAAAACGGAATGCCCTTCTAACAAATCAAAATTTAAAATTTCTCGTCTTTTCAATCGGATCACGATTAAATCTTACATTGAACTCGTATTTTTGAAAATCAAGACAACATATGTTTAACAAGATACCAATTTTGGGCGTCGCGAGGGTGCTAATACCTTCCTCGCGCGTAACCGACTCCCGAACCCTATTTTTCTCTGGATTTTCACGTAGACCCAAATTCAGCCTTCATTTTTGTTCAAGAATAAGTTTTCTTTTTAAAAAAAAGGATGATTTATTAGGTGTCCGATCACACCTAGAAAAGATCGGTGGCGACTCCCTTTTTAAATAAAATCGAAAATCGATTTTGAAATTTCCGATAAGTCACCTTAATTAGTGATCGAAAGCAAAATCTTTTACGTCGCTACACTTATTTTCGAGGATTCGAGATATCGTGCCCTAACATACAGGACATGATTTTTTTCTCGATTGACTTGAAATAAGAAAGCTCTTTCCATAAAATTCAATTTGAAGGGGATCAAGTAATCAACTAGGTACCAATTTTGGACGTTATGAGGGTGCTAATCCTTTCTCGTACGTAACCGACTCCCGAACCCATTTCCTGGATTTTGTAGACCGAAAATTATTTTAGTAAATCTAACATTTTATTAAGATGACCAAGTTTTCAGATGATCCGATTACACCTAATTAAAAAAATGGCAACTCCATTTTTACGTTTTAAAATAACAAGTCGACAATGTACTTACTACTATAAACACAATCGACTAAGGGCTGGTTTGGGAATCTTGAAGGTTTGAAAACAAGTTGCTTGGAAACCACCACCAATTGCATTTGTACTTTCAATCATTGTCGTCACTTGGTGTTTATTGTTTTGTATTTGTACTTGAATTGCCACAAACCTTGGGTAGTAGGAAATATTGAGGATAGCAAGGTAGGTGCTGGTATTTGCTTGATTTGTGGTGGCGTTAGGTAAAATATGTTTATGTGTTGTATGACAACTTTTTCTAAAGGTTATTGCAACCATGTTTGAATTATAAACGAGGTTTAATTGAATACGAGACTTTATTTCATTCAGTACTTAAATTATTTTTTGTTTAAATTAAGTATTTAAATTTTATTTTCATAACCAATGTTGATTACTACCACTACATCCATTAAAAAAATTTGTACATGTTAACATACTTGTCAATTTTGACCCAAAGATTTGTACATGTTGATTTCAAGGAGAAAACTCTGCACGACACTCCCGGATCAGCGTCAGGAAGAGGATCTTCTCGCATTGATCGAGATTTAGGATCATAATAAGCGGAATTGCAATCAAGATTAAAAAGATATTTTGCAATATCCTCTCGTATGCGTAAATTCCTGAAAGAAAAAGGCAAATATGAAATAAGAATACTTGTTTTATATTGCAGGGAAGAAATGTTGTTTAGAAGCCAAAATAAGTAGAGATGCAGCTGAGGAATGGTATAATAAATGTACCTGACAGATCCCGTGCTCCCTCCGCCAGTGGTACGAACACGTCTTTCGACCTTAGACAGCTCCATTTGTTTGCTCTCAACGAGCTTCAGAGCATCACCTTCGTCACTAACCTCTCCTCCCTCTCCCTCTCCCTCGATTTTACTATTTTTCTCCTCCAACTTTTTCAGCTGCTGTTGTTTCAGATACTTCCTTCTAGCCTCATCCTTTGCCTCATACCTTGCCTCATACCTTTCAATGACGCGAGCATACGTAGATGGATCGTAACCATTCCATCTATCACGCTTGCCATCATAATCCAGTTCGAAAGTCTCTATCTTCTCATCGGGTGCAATGTGCATGTTCGTCCATTTTGCACGCTTTTTACGAGGCCTCTCTATGCATGATTTTGCATCATGTGTCATGGCTCCACAGCTACAACAAAAAATAAAAAGGAAATAAAAGATTATAAATTGTGGCATAATGAGAGTTTAAAGCACAAAGGACACAAACAAGTATCACCATCTAAACTAAAACTATTTAATCCCATATAACAAGCATAGAGTGCATAAACCACAGAACGTTCAACTCGATCAATTAATAAGTATCTTCAATGATTCATGCCTTTGTGTTTGAAAGAAAACATGAACTTCATTAGCTAACATAACCCAGCTCAGTATGTCAACATCAACAAACAGGCTCGTTACTCATTAGAGAGAAATTCCATTACTAAACAGAAAAATTCAAAGAAACAGCAAGAGGAAGAAGTACATTAGCATTAAGTCATATTGCACGACATTTTAACCTACAATTTTAGCTTCACATTGGCCAAAATTAATCTGTCGTAACCATTTTTTTTGTAAAACGGTAGTCGACTTGGATTTTGAAAATGAAAACGAAAAAACTGGAGTCGCCACCAATCTTTTTTAATGAGGTGTGATCGGATCACCTTTGATTAATCATTTTAATAAAGTTTAAGATTTACTAAAACGATGATTTTTGGTCTGCGAAAATCAAAAAATGAGTTCGGGAGTCGGTTACGCACGAGGAAGGGTTAGCACCCCCGATACGCCCAAAATTGGTACCTAGTTGATTAATTAATGTCTCAATGTCGAAAATCTGAAAACTTGAAAGAATTTAAAATACGATCTCTCTTTGCATTAATACTATTTAAAAAATGATTGAATAAGTTAAAATGGATGTTAAAGACTTCCTCATCTCGAAGTAATAAAACGTCATGCCCAGTAAGTTAGGACACGACACCTCGAACTTTGAGGATGAGCTTGCCTTCACTTAAAATTAATGTATTTTGACCTCTTTCAAAAGGATATTCGGTTAGTTAGAATGAACGAAGGGAATCGAAACCCAGTAAGTTAGGGCACGTTTCCTCGAGTTTTCAAACTCTGAACATTGCCTTTATTTGTAAAAACTCTTATTTCGAGGTGTCAAGATGTTATACCCGGTAAGTTAGGGCACCACACTTGTATCCCCGTAAATAAGTATTTTTACAGACTCGTATTGTGATTTAAAAAGAATATTATGAGAAAAGTCGAAACCCAGTAAGTTAGGGCACGATTGTCTTGAATTACCAAAATACGGAACATCACTTTTATGAAAGAATTATTTTAAGGTATCGAAAAGAACATGATAGGATTTTATAGTAAAATGTGAGAGCAAATTACGGTATAAACACATGTAATGATATAATGATAATGTCAAAACAATAATATGCACGGTTATAAAAGATGAAACAAATAACGAGGTTAGGTATTATATGAATGTAAACACATGGGTTGAAAATGAAATAATCAAAGGCGTAAGCAAATAAATAAATAAATAAAATATAGAAAAAAAATGACAATGATAACGATAGAAACGATATAAAAGTATATACATATGTGGGTTAAGGTACGTATATAATAATAGAAGTAATAAGAAATATAAAAGAAATACATACCTACATAATAATAGTATAATATTAAAAGATACGTACGCATAGTATATAAGAAAAAATTGTATAGGTAATATTATGTAGTATATACATATTAGTAATAATAGTAATGGTAATAATAATAATAATAACATTACATAAATATATATTGAAAATAGATATATATAATAATAGTTAAAAGCATACGTAGCATATACATGATATACGAAACGAAATATACACGTAATACATATTAAAACATATACACGATATAGTATTAATTTACATGGGCATAATATGAAATATAATATATGAATATATATTAAAAGTATGTATATATGATACAAATGTATTAACAAAACAATAATATCAAGATTAATAACAAAAATAATATATAAATGTATACGTGTATATATTAAAGATATATAATAAGTATTGATAATATAGAAGTAAAAATAAGATATAACAAAATATACATAATAGAATATTTGTATACATAAAACATATATTAAGGATAATAATGAAACAACTATATGAATATATAAAATATATGTAAGTATTAATTAAAACTACAAATGTCTAAATAATAGTAAAATATGCTAACGATGATAATACAAAAATAGTAAAATATAATAATGAATGATATTTAAATAATGAGGAGTGAAAAATAATAGAAACCAAGTCTAAAAAAGGGACTAATTTGAAACAAATTTTAAATTGTGGGGCCGATTTTTTAAAATTAATAAAGGGGAAAGGGACTGATTCGAGTGCGCGAGCAAGTAGGAGGGGTCTAAGGAGCAAATAGTCCCATTTTATCAAACGACGTCGTTCGGCTATTTCTCCTTCATACAGTCAGGGGATTAAATTAAAACAGAATTAAAATTACGTGACCAAATTTAAAAACGTGAAAAGACCTGATTAAAACCAGTGAAATTGCGGAGGGACTGCATGCGCAAATGTCCCAAATGTCAAAAACACGCGGACCTTCTGTGGAGCAAGCCGGGTTTAGGGTCGGGGTAGCTAGACGACGTCGTTTTGGGCTTGTGGGTGCCGACCAAAACGACACCGTTTTATATCATCTATATAAGCCAAAATTTTGTCTTTGAAATAATTTTTTACTGTTGGTTTCTAAAAAAACTAAGCCTTTTCCTTTGTTTTCTCTGCAGATTTGAGGACGGTCAGCGCTCCGGCGTCCTACCACCGTCCTCCGTCGCGTCTCCGGCGTCGGTGACCGTCGCCGGCCACCGTGTGCGGTTGCCGGAGCTCCGATAAATGGTATTTTTTTTATGTTTTTTTATATATATCTTAGATAAGTATGTATATATTAATACTTGTCAAAAATTCGAAAAAGAAAAGAAAAGAACAAAATAAAATAAAACAAGAATGCGAAAACAGTAAAACTATCACCTTAGATTTCAAACTTGGCTCCTGTCTTTGAACTGTTTTTATTTGCTAGAGTTTTAGCTTTTTGTATTTTAAAAAATCTAAGGCTGTTTTTTTCATTATCAAAATGCCGACCTTTTTACAAGATTTTGACTCGGCTTTTATAGCCATTGTACAACCCTTTTTTATTATTTGTTGTCCTTTCTCTGCAGAAAAATGGGCGGTGGAGCAGAGGCCATTTGTGCTGTCGACGTGACTGGGGCGGTGGGAGTCAGAGGCAGTGGAGGCAAGTGGTTTAGGGTTTCAAATTCTGAAACCCTAAACTTGGGGCTAGTTGGGTTTGGGCCTCTGTTATTTGTTTTGGGTAGATTATTGTTTTGGGCTAAGTTTAAGGCTAAGGGTTTTTTTGGGTTTTTAATTGGGTAGTTGAGTTATTTTGGTGTTTGTTTAGGTATTGGGCCCGGGCAAAATGGGTTTGTACACAATCAAAAGTGCGATCTAAAATCTAAAAACCCCATTAAAACACAGAAACAAGGCATTCATAGACACGCCAACAAGTATGGTGAAAAAAGAACAAGAGGTTCGCTTACTTCTCGCAGGCTCCTTTTCGATATTTTTCAGCTTGAAATATCTTCGTGCCTCTATCGTACCAAGATTTGGTATAATTGGGATCGGATTTCCACTTCCGTTGATGCTTCAAACCAGGTCTTTCAGCGTTAAGATACCAAGGTGCTGCTGACATAAACTGAGGAATATGAGGGTTAATTTCTTTTCCATCCTCGTCAACCTCAGCCGGTGCAAGCCCCGCCTTTCGAGCTTCCTCTAATTCCAGCTGTTTCCGGTGATCCTCCCTTGATTTAAAGGCAGCTGATGAAGTAGCCATGTTGAATCAATAAAATATTAGCAGAAGCTAGGATTTTGCTGGTTTTTCCTTTAGATGTGGGTTGATCCTGAGATTGAAATTAAAAACATTCTCTCTCTTAAATAATAATGTTTAATCCTAATCCTACTATGATTCTTATTTTTAATTTTCTTTATTTTTAATTAATAAATTATCTTTTAATTTTTTTAATTAATATTTTTTAAAAATTATTTAAAATTAAAAATATGTAATTGTATATATCTCATTATCTTAAAAATATTTAAAATTAATAATTATTTTTTATATAATTAAATTAATAATTATATAATAAAAAAATATAATTTTGTATTTATCATTATGTTAAATATATTTTATTTTTAAAAAATATCAACTAATTTCTTTTATATATTATTTTCTAGTTTTTTTAATAATTCTTTTATTTATAAAATTAAATAATAAATATGTAACTTTATACATCTCATTATCTTAAAAATATTTAAAATTAATAATTCCTTCTTTTATATAATTAAATTAATATTTATATAATAACAATATATAATTTTTGTTTTTATCATCATGTTAAATATATTTTATTTTTAAAAATTATCAACTAATTTTTTATATATTTTTCTTTATATATAATATTTTTTTACTTTATAAATTATTTTATTGAAAAATATTATTATAAAAGATTAAATGTATATTAGATTATAAAATGTATGTTTGGATTTCAAATGTTGGTCTTCTTTGGAATCATAAGTACTCTTCCCCGGGAAGTAATGAAAAAAGCTTTGGTTAATGAGATGTCGACTCAAGTTGGGAAATGGGATTTGGGGGAAGCTCTCTTTATAGATTGATCATACTATGTTGCTTTGCATATCTACCATCGTCCCTAGGAGATTGGGTGGGGGTAAAGACATGATAACTTGTAAAAGGATGGTTGATGGTCGGTCCTCGATTTCTGATGCTTTTGTCGCCTTTGCAAGTTAGAATTGGGATGCCAATAATAGTTGTTGGAATGTTGTTTGGAAGCTGCAATGTCCACAAAGAGTTATAGAGTTTCCTTTGACTTCGTATGAAGGACCGAGACCTAACTAATATGGAGAGATGTAAAAGGGGAATCACCATTGATGCCTCTTTTCACCTATGTGGGGGCAATTTAGGGGAGTTCTATTCATGCAATCAGGGATTGCCCACACCCAATACACGTGTGGAAAATCTTGGTGACAACTTATATTCAGGTCAATTTCTTTGCCTCGAATTTGGTGGGCTGGGTGATGGCTAATTTGAATTGTATTATCCATGTTTGTTGTAATGCCCATTAGGACACTCTACTTGGAATTGAATGTTGGATGCTTTGAAAGTAG
Organism: Gossypium hirsutum; assembly: GCF_007990345.1. Classification (NCBI taxonomy): domain Eukaryota; kingdom Viridiplantae; phylum Streptophyta; class Magnoliopsida; order Malvales; family Malvaceae; genus Gossypium; species Gossypium hirsutum. Next base: position 3,571,712 of record NC_053425.1, read on the forward strand.
CGTAATTTCCTAGTTTCATTTGTATCCTAAGAATTCTCTAAGGTTTAACTGAGACACTATTACATATAAGTTATTGATTCATTCCATTGCATCATTTTATAGCTATAATTTCGTAAAATTCCCATCTTTCACACATTTCTATCAACTATTTCAATTTTGCAATTCAATCCAAATGCTAGTTAACATTTTATGACAATTTATAATTATATAAAAAGAAAATTTAACAAAACAACCCCTATACAAGCTTACCTCAACAAAATGGTTGTAAAAACAAACTCAACGACTAATTTGAGACTTTCGATTTCCCTCGATTTAAGTCTGATTAATTCTTTTCTTGATCTAGATAATAATTTTATTCAATTAAACAATTCAAATAACTAAAAATTAATAGCTAAATCAAACCTATAATCTATTTTAATGTGAAATTAAAAAATTACCAAATTACCCTTAATATTTTGACTTTTATACAATTTAGTCCCTAAGCCCATAACTTGCAAATTTACCATTTTTCTAGCCAAAGCATGCTAGCCTATTTTACCAGGGGTCCTAAACAGCCCATATTTCTCAAAATTTCACATTAACTTCAAGGAATTTTAAGTTTGGATGGAAGATTACGCCTGATGACTTGTGCAGCTTTTTGTTCTTCTCATAAAGAGACTGTCGAACACCTTTTCTTTGAATGCTCTTTTTGTGCCACAGTTTGGAAGGATGTATTACAGAGGTAAGACTTACATAGAAATATGTTATATTGGAGGAGGAAAGTTAGTTGGTTGACTAGAAAGACCATCGGGAAAAGTCCATTGACTGTTACAAAAAGGATAACCTTCCTTGCTACAGTTTACTGGTTATGGAGGGAGAGAAACACTCATGTTCTTCAAAACACATGCCATTGATTTACATAAATTTTCTTGTAATTACATAAGTGGAGATAGATAGAGACGATGGTCTTGACATAGTTGATAGATAGAGACAATGGTCTTGACATAGTGTTCGTTTAGATTTTTGCCTTAAGTTTTTGCAGGATAGTTAATAATTGAGTGAGCAAAATCGATTTGATTCGAAAAATTCAATAAAAATTTTAAATTTTGAATTAAATGGTTTGAATTATTATCAAAATTTTTGGTTAAATCTTTACCTTTTCAAAAATTAAAAGTTAAAACCATTAAGTTAAAAGACAAAACTACGTCGTTTACTAGTTAAATAATTAGTACATGTAAACGCAATATTGAGTATAAATAATAGGATTGGTTAACTCGACTCGATTTGACTTGACTCAATTTGATTCGATTCAATTCAAAAAAAAATTTAAATTGAGTTCGGTTGCTAAAATAGGATTTGTCAACTCGACTAACTCAAATTTTTTTAACCCTATTCGACTTTATTCGATCGAATATTCACCAATCACTGTTTTAATCGAATATTCACCCTTTATTAATAATGTCAAATCACCGTTTTAACTTAAATAAAACAGTGGTTAATTTTTTTTTCAAACACTTGTTTAACATGAGTTAAACCGTGTGAACTCATTTCAACTAAAATAAATAATTTCAAATCACCTATTAACAATGATTGGGGTGTGATGTCTACAATTGAATATTCTTTACCTCTTTTGCATAATTGCATCAATTCATTATTTATCTGCCACTCCAAGTTTATAATTATTCTCTTCTACAATAACTTTTAAATGAATGAAGTTATTCTAGCAATTTCCCGACTATTATTATCATATCTGTTCTTTTTTATATAATACTTAAAATTATTCATAGTCTCTCTCAATCATAAATAGGAGGATAATGCACTTCAACATACTCGAATTCACGTCTTTCTACACTAACAACAATATCAATGCCAATTAAGCTAAAATTCAATCAGCAATATATACTAAATTATTAGATCAATAGTTTTATATAAAAATTAAATGATATTTAGTTGAAATAACAAAATAAATGTGATGAAAAATTAAAAGTTTTTTTTTCTTTTCAAAGTATCTAACTAATCATCCTTATTCTGTAGATCCATTAAAGAGATAGATGTTGACCACGAGTTTTAAAGCTGTTCCATACCCAAGACAAAGGTCAAACCCTCAATAACTGATTAAGGTAAAAAAGATTCTTATCATCTCATCTAAATCTCGTGATTATTTAAAAATTTCTTTTAATGTAATAAATTACAAACATTCACCTAAAATAAAGTGAGTAAAAGGTTCTTTTAATTATTTCAATTTTTATAATTTATTCTTCATGCCTTCAATTTTTCTTATTGCCCAATTGGGCAGTCTGCTACTTCCATTTTTTTCCCTAAACGCTCTGTTAAATTTGTCAAAGAACCAATCTCTCAAATAAATTCAATTGAATAAATTAATAAAAAATATTTTTTAAAAATTGATTTAATCAGTCTAATCGACCAGTTCGACCCCTTATTTTGGATTGATATCTCGATTGATTCTTGGTCCAATCGATTCTAAAAAGAGTGAGATTTGTTGCATAGGTCCCTCTATTATAACTATCTAATCAAATTAGTCCATATACTATTAAAAAGAATCAAATAAGGCCAAATTAGAATAGAGTTTATATTTACTCTTTAAAAAATATCATTTACTATTTAACAGAGTTAATATTTTTAAAACTTGTATGATTCTATAAATGAAACCTTCTATTTGGAATTGAACTACAAATGAAAAAAACATTCAAAACATTTTTTATACAGAAAAGGCTAACTTTATTACAATTTAAACTTATTTAATTTTTTTTAATAGTGTATAAAATAAATTAACCTATTTAATAATAATAAAAACTAATTCGATTTAATCCTTATAATACGCGAAGTTCCCAAATACTTTAACCTAGATGATTCTTTCCTTCATCACATGAAGAAATCTTATAACACATGCATCACATCAACTTTGATTTTTTTTTGCAGCTATAAATATAATTAAAAATCCTCAACTGCAAAAAATATATATAGAGAAAAGAAAAAGGAGAGGATGATAGCTCTTAGGCAACCTTAAATAATTCATTCGGACATATTTTTTCTATGATGAACTATAAAAGGAGGATAAAACTACAACAACACGACTAGTACAACTTGAGTTCAAGTCAATCCTGTGGCGGTGAATACCCTAACCATCAAGTAGACATATCTTTGGTGTATTTCGATTTCTTAGCAATAGCATCCCTTACAATGATACTTACAAGTAAGTAGTAATAATTTGATTTTTTTTATATGTTTATTTTCATTTATCAAACTAAAAATAGTAATTATTTGGTAAAAAGATCTCTTCTATCTCTCCGAATTTCTAAAAATAGTAACTTAATTATTAAATAATTTTTCTAATATTAGAAATATTTAATTTACATTATTAACTGAGTTGGATGAAAATGTTTAAATCCCCTATTTACTAAAAAAGTAATTGAAAATATATTTTACAAAAAAAAATTATGGAAAAAAATCTAATAATTATTATAAAGCATTTAACTGAGTTGGTGACATGTGTTAATTGGGTATCAACTCAGTTACTAAAAAACTAGGGTAAACAACACATATAGTTAGCCAACTATAATATTTTTTAGGCACTTAAAATAAAAAGTTTGTAATTTAAGCATTCACGATACGTAGTTTGATCATTTTGGTCACTCCCGTTAAAATTACAAACGACAAGTTTCCGTAGCAGTTAAAAAATTAGTATAGTAACATATTTAACCTTCAAATTTTACATATAATATTGAAATTTTGAAAAATTAAACATCAAAGTTTACAAATGTTCTCAAATCCTAATTCTAAAAAAATTCAAAGAAACATATAAAATTACATAAATATTTTTAAAAATATATAATAATAAATTTAAATTTTATATTAATATTAAATAAGATAAAAATTCCCCTCACCCCTCCCCTCTCAGACCTCCCACCACCTCTGTCCTAGTCTCCGTTATGGGAGGGTGGGGCATTTTTATTTTATTTAATATAAATATAAATATATTTATTAAATATTTATATAAAATTTAAATTCATTATTATATTTTTTGAAAATATTTATATACCTTTTTTTTAATTTCTTAGATTTAGGATCAAATTGAGAATATTTATAAATTTTGAGAGTTAATTTTTTAAAATTATGACTAAATTGATATTATATATAAATGTTGTGGGCTAAATTTGTTATTATACGAATTTTTTAACCACTTGTCATTTGTGATTTTAACGGGAATGACCAAAATAACTGAACTAGATAACATAGATGCTTAAATTGTAAACTTTTTATTTTGAGTGCTTAAAAATAATTTTTTTAATAATTAGGTGACTATTTGTGTAGTTTACTCAAAAAATTAATATATATTTTTTTAAATGATAGCTAATATTATTATGATTATGCTTTTTGTCTTTCCATTCTTTTTATATAATATTTAAATAAAATAACAAAAAACTACATATCTAATGATTGAATGTGTGTTTAATAATAATTATTTATAAATTCAGTTCTGTCACTCATCAATCCATTTCCAACTCAATAATAAAGTTTCTAAAAGTCCGTTATTTTAACAAATAGATATTATTAGGTATAATTACTTATTTGGCCCTCCAACTTTGCAAAAAAATCATTTTAGCCCTTAATTTAATTTTTCACCTTTAACTTACATTGTTTATCAAATCACCCAAAAATAAATGGAAAAGTTAATGTTTACTAACTTCGTTAACGTGGCATCCATATGTATTTCACGTTAGCAATTAATTTTTTAGGAGTTAAAAAATATTTAATTTATATTTTATAATTTTAATAATTTTTATGTAATTTTTGAATTTTAAAGTTTAAAAAATAATTAATTACTGACGTGTCAGCTCACATGTATGCCACATCGGGAAGTTAACAAACGTTAACTTTTTCTATTCATTTTAGGGTAATTTGACAAACATAGTAAATTTAAGAGTCGAAAGAGACAAAAAAATTAAATAAAAGACTAAAATGATTTATTTTTTTGTAAAGTTGAAGGGCAAAATATGTCATTATGCCATATTATTTTAAGGGCAAATCTATATTTTCATATCAAATCTAAAGATTGCATGATAGGATTCAAACTTCAAAACTTTATAATATTTAACATCTAAATCTACCATTTCAACCAAAATCATATTTAATTATTTTATTAAATTTATTTTTTAAAATTTGTTACATAAAATTTCACCCACATTACGGGTGTTCTATAATCAAGTACTAATTGAAAGTTTATATAAAATGCAAATGAAACTTTAGTTGAAATGGTAAATTTGAAGGTCTAAAATCTATAATGATTTAAGTTTAAATCTCACGATATGGAGATCTATGAATACTTTTTCAGAGTTCATAGCTACTAGGCCTGATAATGAATTGAGCCATTCGTCCAAGTCCAAAGATCCATCCAAAAAATGGGTTTGGACAAAAAATAAAACCCTTTTTTAAACGGGTCGGGCCTTAGACAGAATTTTTTGACTTGAGTCGACCTCAACCCGAATCACATGACTATACTTTTTTTTTCAATTTGTTGAGAAACATTTATTTTAATATTTTTAGTGTATTTGATGTATTATATTTTTTTATTTATTTTTATATAAATAATAACAATCTGCAGAAGAGTTATTACGACCGGGTCAAATCAAGCTTGAATTTAACATTTTTAATATGAGTCGGGCTTTAGCAAAAATTTAAATACATTTTTTGAGTTGGATTAAGCCTGAGCCTAAAATTCTGCATGGACTTAGCCGAACACTTATTAGTACTCATTTAAAGAGCTTTATTATGGTATAGATTATCAATGACTACAAAGAATCTAAAGTACTAGAATTTGTCCATTCAAATAAATATCAATACTATGGAATAACACGATTTGAATTTGAATCAATAAATATTTGAGAAGAAATTTAACCATTATGAAGTAGAGGTGAGCATGGGTCGAGCCGGGCTAGGCTCAACTAAAATTTAGGCCCGTTTGCTAGCCTCGGGCCCGGCCCAAAAAATGGGCCTAAAATTTTTTCCAAGCCCGGCCCAGATAAAAATACTAAAATCTGGGCTCGACCCGGCCCACCCATATTAATTTTTATATTATTTTTATATAATTTTAAAAAATATATAATACATCAAAAATACTAAAAACATCAAAATAAATATTTCTCAGCAAATTGAAAATAAATTTTAAATATATATATACTTAAATAACACTAAGATAGATGCAATTTAACAAGTAAATATCTCTAAAATAATAACAAAATTAACAAATGTTTTTAAAATAACAACAAAATTGATAATAAAATAAGTTTTATACAATATTCAAATAATAATAACAAAATAGTAGCAATAAAATACTAAAAGGATAGCAAAATAAGGAGAAAACAATAAGAAAATAATATTAAAAAAATAGATTTTTTTATCATTTAGTAAATTTGGGCCGAGCTCAGGCCAAAAATGCCTTACCTGAGGCCCGATCCATTTTTTAAACGGACCTTTTTTTTTCAAGTCCGCTCTCGAGCTTATATTTTTGCCCAAACCCTCTCACATTTTAGGCGGGTTTCGGGCTCGACCACAAGTAGAATTAAATAATTAATTTCCTGAATAAATGAAAAATCATTCAACAGTAATGCTTAACATTTTTGTTAAATTCCAGTTGCAAGTTTAATGATGATCCTAGAGATCAGGGATAGAGCGCTTCTGAGAACGCTGTCGAATCGTATACAATATATTTGGCTGAGATGGGAACTCCGGGCAATGGTAATCGTCAGCCTCACCGTTCAACTTATGCTGATAAAACTTGGGAGTCGACGGAGATTCAGCGACAGAAATTCAAAGACGGTCTCCTTTTTTACTTGGACCCTGTACTTGCTTGCAGATTGGTTGGCCGCATTAACCTTGGGTACCCTCCTCAGAAGTGAAAAGGAAGAAGTAACCAATCCTCTAGTTCTATTTTGGGCCCCATTCTTGCTCTTGCATTTGGGTGGCCCCGATACCATCACCGCTTACTCATTGTCGGACAATGAACTCTGGCTACGACATTTCTTTGGGATGTGTTTCCAGATTGGAGTGGCTTTCTATGTATATGTCAAGTTCTGGACAATAGCAACAGCAACGCTCATCTTCATGGCCATTCCAATATTCACTGTTGGGGTTATCAAGTATGGGGAAAGGGTTTGGTCTCTCTTCAAAGCTAGCAGCGTCCGGTTTAGGAAATCTGTGTTTTCTGGTGACAACGGTTCCCCACTGGAAGTTGAGCATTCACAGTCGCCTTCAGAAAGAGGTATGCGTTTGGAAGAATACTTGGAGCCGAAACAAATAGAGGGGAAATACGGAGATCTTTATCGAGCCTTTCATTTGTTTCATGTGTTCAAGCCCATGTTTGCAGATCTCAAGCTCAGAATTTACCAAAATTTGAGTTACGTATTTGAGCTGGACCAGACCAAAGTTAGTGCAAAAGCAGCCTTCACAATTGTGGAGATTGAGCTTGGATTCCTTTATGATCTGCTGTATACAAAGATTCCTATAGTTATAACTCGACCCGGTGTAATTCTTCGCTTCATTTGCTTATCCTTGATCACTTGCACACTGCTTGCCTTCTTCTTCGCCGTTGGCAAGCATGACTACTCCCGAGTTGACATTTCCATATCCTACTTGTTAATGGTCGGTGCCATCTTTCTTGAAATTTATTCCGCCCTCCTGCATCTTAGCTCGGATTGGGGATTCTACTGGTTATCCCAACAAAACAACAGGTTTTTTAGGCGTATTGGTTCTACGTTAGCTCGTTTCACTAAGCCCAAGGAGGGAATTCGGTCAATGGCACAGCACAGCCTGCTAGATTATTGCCTGCCGCCCAGGAAACGGGATCTTGCTGCAGTTTTAAACTTCTTCGACTCTGAGGAGGACAGAATGGGGAAGTACTTACACACCGGTTGGAAAGATGTAAGTCCCGAGTTGCAACAGTTTATCTACTCTGGTCTCCAAGAAAAACGAAGAAAATACGAAGAAACCAAGTTCAAAAATCTCTCGGAGTTATTGGATGAGAGAGGTTCAAGTGTGCTTAAAGGAATGGAAGGGTCATCTGAAGACATTCTTTGGAGTGTATGCGAGGTCGAATTCACCCACAGTCTCCTCCTATGGCATGTTGCTACAGAAGTTGTTTACCATGACGACGATCACCGGTATCGAGCCGTGCAACTCGAGCCGTATTGCCTGATAAGTAAGGCGCTATCTGATTATATGATGTACCTTCTTTATCTATGTCCCGCAATGCTTCCCGAAGGGATTGGTAACATAAGGCACCGTGATACCTGCACTGAAGCGATGAACTTCGCCCTCGACAAATTCCAATTCAAGGAAGCTGTCAGAGGGTTGTTTGGGATGGACATTAAATCTCGATCATTCTTTATCCAGATGGGAAGTTCGAGGAAGTCGGCATTCTTTGAAGGGTGCCAAATCGCGGAGCAATTGCAGAGTTTGGTATCTAATTTCCAATGGGATAACCAAGATAAATGGAAACTGATAGCGGATCTATGGCTGGACATGCTGACTTATGCTGCGGCTCAATGTTCGTGGAAAGAGCATGCGATTCAACTCCAGCATGGTGAGGAATTCTTAACCCACGTTGCACTTCTCATGGCACATCTTGGTTTGAGTAAGAAAATTCAAATGGTGCCATTGCCCAAAATGCTTGAAGAAGCCGATTTTGAGCCTACTTTTCATTGGGACAAGCTTCACCGATTGACTTCTTACTTGGCTTAAATTTTATATTGATATTTAAACGAAGAGACTACTTATATCTAATAAAATAAAATTTTAGTTGTACAAAAGCTTAATACTTTTATTTTCAAATTACGTTGTACCAAATAAAATTTTATCACAATCATAGTAATAATGAACATCTTTTTTAAAGAAGGAAAAGAAAAGTCATAATTAGCACCAACCAATTGCCTATATTAATTTTTTATATGAAAACAAATTAAAAGATTGTAATACATCAAATACACTAAATGTTTCTCAATAAATTAAAAATACATTAAAAAAAAGTAAATGCCTCTAAAATATTAGCAAAATTAACAATAAAATAAGAGTTATATAATATCGAAATAATAACAACAAAATAATAGTAATATAATAGCAAAATTATAGTAAAACAACAATATAACAGCAGCAAAACAACGGGAAAAAATTGTCACGTCTCTTTTTTTAAAATATTTTTTTAATATTTTACTATATCCTATATTTTAAAAAATTTTCTTTAAATATTATATATAATATTTTGTTTTAATTTTCTCCTCATGAAGTCTATATCGATAAAAGTACCATGGACATTCATGTGTTAAGAGTCGAGTTTATATTGTTTCTTTTATTCAAAAAATGAGTAAATTAATCATTATACATAAGATGAAAGAGTAAACTAATCATCTACTAAATTTCATTTATTTCTACTATTAAGAATCGGTGCAACTGATAAAATAATAAAAAATTACATGTGATATATTACGTATACCTTATTGTGACCTACAAAAATCGTATATTAAAATTTTAAAAATATATTTACATTCATTTATTTAAAAATGCTTATAAGAATCACAAAACCGAGATTGAATTTATAAAATAAATTTCAATGCATTGGCTAAATGATATAACATAGACACCATGTGTGATCTTGATGCTATAGCATTCCATCTTACATAATAAAGCATAATGCATTAAAATTCACTCTTATTCTACAGAAACACAGACTATATTGCAAACAGGATTCTAAATAATCCATCATCATAAAATGAGACTCTTACTTGACATACTTCAGAAGCCATTCCAGCATATCTTGATACGCTTCGTTAGCACGTGTCACAGCGGTTGAATTATTAATATCATATCTGAGCGTCCATCCATGAGAACAATCAGGAAATACCTTCACAAACCTATCAACTTGCAAGAGAAGAGAAGGATATATTTGATCTTTTTAGTTAGTGTGCTTGATAAAATAGATAAAAGAAACTGAAAGAAAAAAATAATTTTATTTTCATGCTTACATGATAGAACCGTTTTAAAACTTCTGGGGAAGCCAAATGGTCAGGGTCAGCTCCCAATTTTCGCAATGGGCAGCTTCACACCTGCAAATATTCCCACACTATCACCGCAGCTTTTTACCATACTAGTTCATATGTGTAGCAAGTGTAGTTAGCTTGATGTGCTCAATTTTAAATCCATTTATCAACATTCATACCTATATCATGCTTTAATTCATAAGTTCGTTTACTCATTAGTTACTCGTTGAACCAATTAAAATATCATCAGATACTTGGGAAAGCTCACACAAAATGTGCCTGTAAATGCAACCATATACGTATCTGTAATGCTCACTATAAGTCCTTAATTCGTTCCATTGCATCATTTCATTACTATAATTTCGTAAAGTTCCCATCTTTCACACATTTCTATCGACTATTTCAATTTTGCAATTCAATTCAAATGCTAGTTAACATTTTATGACCATTTATAATTATAAAAAACTTACAATTATTCACTAAAAAGGAAATTTAACAAAATAATCCCTATACGAACTTACCTCAACAAAATGGTTGTAAAAACGAACTCAACAACTAATCCGAGACTTTCGCTTTCCCTCCATTCAAGTCCGATTGATTCTTTTCTTGATCAAGATAATAATTTCATTCAATTAAACAATTCAAATAACTGACAATAGCTAAATCAAACCTATAATCCATTTTAATGTGAAATTACAAAATTATTAAATTATCCCTAATATTTTAACTTTTATACAATTTAGTCCCTAAGCCCATAACTTGCAAATTTACCAGTAATGGTCTTGACATAGTGTTCATTTAGATTTTTGCCTTAAGTTTTTGCAGCATAGTTAATAATTGGGTGAGCAAAATCGATTTAATTCGAAAAATTTGAGTTATTCGAGTTATTCGGATAAACTCGAATAAAAAAATTAAATTAAATGTTTACCTTTTCTAAAATTAAAAGTCAAAACCATTAAATTAGAAGACAAAACTACGTCGTTTACTAGTTAAATAATTCGTTTACTAGTTAAATAATCAGTTCATGTAAACGCAACATTGAGTATAAATAATAGGATTCATTAACTCGACTTAACTTGACTCAGTTTGATTCAAAAAAAAAATTAAATTGAGTTCGGTTGTTAAAATAGGATTCGCCAACTCGACTAACTCAAAATTTTTTGACCCGATTCGACTCGATTCGATCGAATATTCACCCTTAATTAATAATGTCAAATCACCGTTTTAACTTATATGAAACAGTGATTAATTTTTTTCAAACACTCGTTTAACATGAGTTAAACCGTGTGACCTCATTTCAACTAAAATAAATAATTTCAAATTACCTATTAACAATGAGTGGGGTGTAATGTCTACAATTGAATATTCTTTACCTCTTTGCATAATTGCATCAATTCATTGATTATCGGCCAATCCAAGTTTATAATTATTCTCTTCTACAATAACTTTTAAATGAGTGAAGTTATTCTAGCAATTTTCCGACTATTATTATCATATCTATTTTTTTATACAATGCCTAAAATTATTCATAATCTCTCTCAATCATTAAATAGGAGGATAATGCGCTTCAACGTACTCGAATTCACATCTTTCTAGACTAACAACGATGTCAATGTCAATCGAGATAAAATTCAATCAACAATATTAAATTATTAGATCAATAATTTTATATAAAAATCAAATGATATTTAGTTGAATTAAAAAATATATATATTGAAAGTCAGAGTGTATATATTTTATATAAAATAACAAAATAAATACGATGAAAATATCATTACTTGGTTATAAACTAAAAAAAAAAATTTAAAAGCTTTTTTTTCCTTTCAAGGTATCTAACTAATCATCCGTAATCTGCAGATCTCTTAAGGGGATAGATGCTGATCGTGAGTTTTAAAGCTGCTTTATACTCAAGGTGAGGATCGAACTCTTGATCACTGATTAAGGTAAAAAAGATTATTATCTTCTCATCTAAATCTCGTGATTATTTAAAAATTTGTTTTTAATGTAATAAAGTATAAACATTCACCTAAAATGAAGTGGGTAAAAGGTTCTTTTAATTATTTCAATTTTCATAATTTATACTTCATGCCTTCAATTTTGCTTACTGAACTTGCCCAATTGGGCAGTCTGCTATTTCCATGTTTTTTCCTAAAACACTCTTAAATTTGTCAAAGTTTTTAGGGGATTCAACCAATCTCTCAAATCAGTTAAAATGTTGAATTGAATAAATTAAAAAAAATATTTTTAAAAAATTGTTTCAATTGGTCTGATAGACCAGTTGGCCCTCTTATTTTGGGTTGGTATCTCGACTAATTCTTGATCCAATCGATTTTAAAAAGAGTGAGATTTGTTACAGGGAATCTACTTGAGAGATCCCTCTATTATAGCGGTCTAATCAAATTAGTCCATATACTATTAAAAGGAATCAAATAAGGCCAAATTAGAATAGAGTTTATATTTACTCTTTAAAAAATATCATGTACTATTTAACCGAGTTAATATTTTTAAAACTTGTATGATTCTATAAATGAAACCTTATATTTGGAATTGAACTGCAAATGAAAAAAAATTGAAAATATTTTTTATACAGTAGATGTTAACTCTATTACAATTTAAACCTATTTAATTTTTTTAATAGTGTATAAAATGAATTAACCTATTTAATAATAAAAAAAACTAATTCGATTTAATCCCTATAATACACTAGCTTCCCAAATAATTTAACCTAGCTGATTCTTTCCTTCATCACATGAAGAAATCTTATAACACATGTATCACATCAACTTTGATTTTTTTTCAGCAATAAATATAATTAAAAATCCTCAACTGCAAAAAAAAAAAAATAAATAATAAAGAAGAAAAAGGAGAGGATGATAGCTCTTTGGCAACCTTAAATAATTCATTCGGAGATAATTTTTTCTATGATGAGAGGAGGATAAAACTCTAATAGCGACATGACTAGTACGACTTGAGCTTAAATCAGACCTGTGACGGAATACCCTATCCATCAAGCAGACACATCTTTGGTGTATTTCAATTGCTTAACAGTAGCATCCCTCACAATGATGCTTACAAGTAAGTAGTAATAATTTGATTTTTTTATCTGTTTATTTTCATTTATCAAACTAAAAATAGTAATTATTTGGTAAAAAAATCTTTCTTGTCTCTCTGAATTTCTAAATATAGTAATTTAATTATTAAATAATTTTTCTAATATTAGAAATATTTAATCTACGTTACTAACTGAGTTGGATGAAAATGTTTAAATCCCCTATTTACTAAAAAAAGTAATTCAATATATATTTTACAAAAAAATATTATGGAAAAATATATAATATTTATTATAAAACATTTAACTGAGTTGGTGTCACGGGTTAATTGGGTATCAACTCAGTTACTAAAAAACTAGGGTAAACAACACATATTTAGCCAACTATAATTTTTTTTAGGCACTTAAAATAAAAAGTTTACAATTTAAGCACCCACGTTACATAGTTTGATCATTTTGGTCACTTCCGATAAAATTACAAACGACAAGTTGATGTAGCGGTTAAAAAATTAGTATAGTAACAATTTTAACCTTCAAATTTTACATACAGTATCGATTTAGTCATAATTTTAAAAAATTAACCATCAAAATTTACAAATATTCTCAATCCTAAATCTAAAAAAATTCAAAGAAACATATAAAATTACATAAATATTTTCAAAAGTGTATAATAATAAATTTAAATTTTATATTAATATTAAATAAAATATAATTCCCCTCACCCCTCCCCCTCTCAAACCTCCCACCACCTCTGTCCTTGTCTCCCCTCCCATAACGATATGGGAGGGTGGGTCATTTTTATTTTATTTAATATAAATATAAATATATCTATTAAATATGTATATGAAATTTAAATTTGTTATTATATTTTTTGAAAATATTTATATACCTTCATATTTTTTTAAATTTTTTAGATTTAGGATCAAATTGAGAATATTTGTAAATTTTGAAAGTTAATTTTTTAAAATTATGACTAAATTGATATTATATATAAATGTTGAGGGCTAAATTTGTTATTATACCAATTTTTTAACTACTTGTCATTTATAATTTTAACGGGAATGACCAAAATAACTGAACTAGATAACGTGAATGCTTAAATTGCAAACTTTTTATTTTTAGTGCTTAAAAAGAATTTTCTTTCTTTTTTTAATATTGGGTGACTATTTACGTAATTTACTCAAAAAACTAATATGTTTTTTTTTAATGACAACTAATATTTTTATGATTATGGTTTTTTGCCTTTTCATACCTTTTTATATAATATTTAAATAAAATAATAAAAAATTATATATTTAAGGATTGAATGTGTGCTTAATAAGAATTATATATAAATTCAATTCGTGTCACTCGTCAATTGATTTCAACTCAATAATAAAGTTTTTAAAAGCCCATTATTTTAACAAATGGATATTATTAGATATAATAACTTATTTAGCCCTCTAACTTTGCAAATCATTTTAGCCTTTAATTTAATTTTTCACCTTTAACTTACATTATTTATCAAATCACCCAAAAATAGATGGAAAAGTTAATGTTTGTTAACTTTGTTAATGTAGCATCCACATGGCAGTCCACGTGTATTTCACGTTAATAATTAGTTTTTCAGGAGTTAAAAAATATTTAAAAATATTTTTTTATAATTTTAATAATTTTTATATAATTTTTGAATTTTTAAATTTTAAAAAATTAATTAATTGCTGACGTGGCAACCCACATGTATGGCACATCAGGAAGTTAACAAACGTTAAATTTTTCCAATTCATTTTGGGGTAATTTGACAAACATAGCAAGTTAAGAGTTGAAAGACACAAAAAATTAAATGAAAGGCTAAAATAATTTTTTTTTGTAAAGTTGAATGGCAAAATATGTCATTATGTCATACTATTTTAAGGACAAATTTATCTTTTCATATAAAATCTAAAAGAATACGTGATAGGATTCAAACCTCGAAACTTTATAATATTTAATATATGAATCTTACCATTTCAGCCAAAATCATATTTAATTATTTTATCAAATTTATTTTTGAAAATTTGTTACATAAAATTTCACCCACATAATGGGTGTTCTATAATCAAGAACTAATTGAAAGTTTATATAAAATGCAAATGAAACTTTAGTTAAAATGCTAAATTTGAAGTTCTAAAATCCATAATAATTTAAATCTCACGATATGGGGATCTATGAATACTTTTTCGGAGTTCATAGCTACTAGACCTGATAATGGATCGGATCATCCATCCAAGCCCAAAGGTCCGTTCGAAAAATGGGTTTGAATAGAAAATAAAATCTTTTTTTTAAACGGACGGGCCTCAGGCATAATTTTTTGACTCGAGTCCCACCTCGACCCGAATCACATTATTATACTTTTTTTCAATTTGTTGGAAAATATTTATTTTAATATTTTTAGTATATTTGATGTATTGTATTTTTAAAATTTGTTTTTATATAAAAATAATAATCTATAAAAAAATTTATTACAATCAGGCCTGATCAAGCTTGAATTTAGCATTTTTAATATGGATCAAGTTTGAGTAAAATTTTAAACACATTTTTTGAGCTAGTCCAAGTTTAAGCCTAAAATTTTACACCGACTCAACCCACAATCAAATCCAGCGGATACCTTCCAACCAAAAAAATAAATATGAACATTCTAAAATAACACGATTTGAATTCGTATTAATAGATATTCGAGAATAACTTTAACCACTTCTATGAAGTAGAATTAAATAATTAATTCCCGGAATAAATGAAAAATCATTCAACAGTAATGCTTTAACATTTTTGTTAAATTCCAGTTGCCAGTGTAATGATGTTCCTAGAGATCAGGGATAAAGCGCTTCTGAGAACGCTGTCGGATCGTATACTATATTTTTGGCTGAAATGGGAACTCCGGGCAATGGTAATCCTCAGCCTCACCGTTCAACTTATACTCATAAAACTTGGGAGTCGACGGAGATTCAGCGACAGAAATTCAAAGACGGTCTCCTTTTTTACTTGGACCCTATACTTGTTTGCAGATTGGTTGGCCGCATTAGCATTGGGTACCCTCCTCAGAAGTAGAAAGGATAAAGTAACCAATCCTCTGGTTCTATTTTGGGCCCCATTCTTGCTCTTGCATTTGGGTGGCCCCGATACCATCACCGCTTACTCATTGTCGGACAATGAACTCTGGCCACGACATTTCTTTGGGATGTGTTTCCATATTGGAGTGGCTCTCTATGTATATGTCAAGTTCTGGACAATAGCAACAGCACCGCTCATCTTCATGGCCATTCCAATATTCATTGTTGGGGTTATCAAGTATGGGGAAAGGGTTTGGTCTCTCTTCAAAGCTAGTAGCGTCCGGTTTAGGAAATCTGTGTTTTCTGGTGACAAAGGTTCCTCATTGGAAGTTGAGCATTCACAGTCGCCTTCAGAAAGAGGTATGCCTTTGGAAGAATACTTGGAGCCGAAACAAATTAAGGGGAAATACGGAGATCTTTATCGAGCCTTTCATTTGTTTCATGTGTTCAAGCCCATGTTTGCAGATCTCAAGCTCAGAATTTACAAAAATTTGAGTTACGTATTTGAGCTGGACCAGACCAAAGTTAGTGCAAAAGCGGCCTTCACAATTGTGGAGATTGAGCTTGGATTCCTTTATGATCTGCTGTATACGAAGATTCCTATAGTTATAACTCGACCCGGTGTAATTCTTCGCTTCATTTGCTTATCCTTGATCACTTGCACACTGCTTGCCTTCTTCGTTTTTGCCAAGCATCACGACTCCCGAGTTGACATTGCCGTATCCTACTTGTTAATGGTCGGGGCCATCTTTCTTGAAATTTATTCCGCCCTCCTGCATCTTAGCTCGGATTGGGGATTCTACTGGTTAGCCCAACAAAACAACGGGTTTCTTAGGCGTATTGGTTCTAAGATAGTTCGTTTCACTAAGCCCAAGGAGGGAATTCGGTCAATGGCACAGCACAGCCTGCTAGATTATTGCCTGCCGCCCAGGAAACTGAATCTTGCTGCAGTTTTAAACTTCTTCGACTCTGAGGACAGACTGGGGAAGTACTTGCACACCGGTTGGAAAGATGTAAGTCCCGAGTTGCAACAGTTTATCTACTCCAGTCTCCAAGAAAAACGAAAAAAATACGCAAAGACCGAGTTCAAAAATCTCTCAGAGTTATTGGATGAGAGAGGTTCGAGTGTGCTTAAAGGAATGGGAGGGTCATCTGAAGACATTCTTTGGAGTGTATGCGAGGTCGAATTCACCCACAGTCTCCTCCTATGGCATGTTGCTACAGAAGTTGTTTACCATGACGACGATCACCGGTATCGAGCCGTGCAACTCGAGCGGTATTGCCGGATAAGTAAGGCCTTATCTGATTATATGATGTACCTTCTTTTTCTATGTCCCGCAATGCTTCCCGAAGGGATTGGTAACATAAGGCACCGTGATACCTGCACTGAAGCGATGAACTTCGCCCTCGACAAATTCCAATTCAAGGAAGCGGTCAGAGGGTTGTTTGGGATGGACATTAAATCTCGATCATTCTTTATCCAGATGGGAAGTTCGAGGAAGTCGGCATTCTTTGAAGGGTGCCAAATCGCGGAACAATTGCAGAGTTTGGTATCTATTTTCCAATGGGATAACCAAGATAAATGGAAACTGATAGCGGATCTATGGCTGGACATGCTGACTTATGCCGCGGCTCAATGCTCGTGGAAAGAGCATGCGATGCAACTCCAGCATGGTGAGGAATTCTTAACCCACGTTGCACTTCTCATGGCACATCTTGGTTTGAGTAAGAAAATTCAAATGGTGCCATTGCCCAAAATGCTTGAAGAAGCCGATTTTGAGCCTACTTTTCATTGGGACAAGCTTCACCGATTGACTTCTTATTTGGCTTAAATTTTATATAGATATTTAAATGAAGAGACTACTTATATCTAATAAAATAAACTTTTAGTTGTACAAAAGCTTAAGATTTTTATTTTCAAATTACGTTGTATCAAATAAAATTTTATCACAATCACGGTAATACTAAACATCTTTTTAAAGAAGGAAAAGAAAAGTCATAATTAGCACCAACCAGTTGCCTTTTTTTTTTTTAATGCAAAGCCTTCTACATTAGATTTGATAATGGGTCTATTTCGAAACAAAATTTTAAATCCATTTTTTAAGTTTGGGTCTATTTCGAAATGAATCTAAAATTTTACTCAAGACCGGTTCAAATTAAAAATGTTAAACTCAAGTTAAACCCAATTTGTCTATATTAATTTTTTATATGAAAACAAATTAAAAATTTTTAATACATCAAATACACTAAATTCTTCCCAACAAATTGAAGGTACATTAAAAAGAAAAAGAGCAAATAAATGCCTCTAAAATATTAGCAAAATTAACAATAAAATAAGAGTTATACAATATCGAAACAATAACAACAAAATAATAGTAATATAATAGCAAAATGATAGCAAAACAACAATATATAACAGCAACAAAACTGCCGGAAAAAAATTGTCACGTCTCTTTTCTTAAAATATTTATTTTTTAATATTTTACTATATCCCTATATTTTAAGAACTTCTCTTTAAATATTATATATAATATTTTGTTTTAATTTTCTCCTCATGAAGTCTATACCGATAAAAGTACCATGGACGTTCATGTGTTTATATTGTCTCTTTTATTCAAAAATTGGGTAAATTAATCATTATACATAAAATCAAAGAGGAAACTAATCATTTCTATTAAGTTTCATTTATTTCTACTATTAAGAATCGGTGCAGGTGATAAAATAATAAAAAATTGCATATAATGTACTACGTATACCTCATTGTGACCTATAAAAATTGTATATTAAAATTTTAAAAATATATTTACATTCATTTATTTAAAAATGCTTATAAGAATCACAAAACCGAGATGAATTTATAAAATAAATTTCAATGCATTGGCTAAATGATATAACATAGACACCATTTGTGATCTTGATGCTATAGCATTCCATCTTACATAATAAAGCACAATGCATTACTAAAACACCTGATGCTAACTGGGATACTATCGGCTGGAATAAAGCTGCTGTTGGGAAGCAAATTTGGGATATTATTTGTACTAAATCTTCTCTATGGGTTGTTTGGATTGATAAGAACAAGTTAAAGCTCATCAGCTTTTGGGGCATTACTAAAACACCTGATGCTAACTGGCCATGGAACATTTACTTGGTTTGAGAAAGTCTTTGAAAGAGCTTTTTATATATAAATAGGGACCAGGAGAACTTAGCTTTTGGTTTGACCCATGGTTGAATGGTTGATACAGATATTCCAAAAGTTACTATTGTTAAAGACGTCTGGAGGAATGGAAGATGGCGAGTGGCGACTACCTGACCCGATGGATCAGTTGACTCTTCAGGCATGGGAGGAAGTGCAGAAGTTCTCTTTACCTACAACTGAAGACACTACTGCTTCTGCTTGGGAAGCTATTAGAGATTGTAAGCCACAAGTGAGCTGTTACAAGTTACTGTGGGGCAAACTTAAATCAGGAATAGGCTTGCTACTAAAAACAGGTTGTTTCGATGGAAGATTACGTCTGATGACTTGTGCAGCTTTTGTTCTTCTCATAAAGATCTTGTCGAGCACCTTTTCTTTGAATGCTCTTTTTCTGGCACAGTTTGGAAGGATGTATTTATTACAGAGGTATGACTTACATATAAGCATCTTACATTGGAGGAGGAAAGTTAGTTGGTTTACTAGAAAGACCATGGGGAAAAATCCATTGGCTATTCAAGAAGGATAGCCTTCCTTGCTACAGTTTACTGGTTATGGAGGGAGAGAAACTCATGCTTTTTAAAACACAAGCCATTGATTTACATAATTTTTCTTGCAACTACATAGGTGGAGATTGATAGAGACAATGGTATTGACATAGTGTTTGTTTAGATTTTTGCCTGAGTATACTTAATAATATCAAATTACTGTCTTAATTTGTACGGAACGGTAGTTAATTTTTTTTAAACACGAGCTTAAAACGACTGAACTCATTTCAACTAACTAAAATAAATAATATCAAGTCACCTATTAACACTTACTGGAGTGAGTTAAAAGATTGAAAGAAAGCATGTCTTCAATTGAATATTCTTTACCCCTTTGCATAATTGCATCAATTCATTATTTATCTGCCACTCCAAGTTTATAATTATTCTCTTCTACAATAACTTTTAAATGAATGAAGTTATTCTAGCAAGTTCCGACTATTATAATCACATTTGCTCTTCTTTATATAATGTCCTAAATTATTCGTAGTTTCTCTCAATCCTTATATAAGAGGATAATATGTTTCAACCTACCCGAACTCACGTATTCCTAAACTAATAACAATGTTAATGTCAATCAAACTAAGATTCAATCAGCAATATATATTAAATTATTAGATCAATAATTTTATATATAAATTAAATGATATTTAGTTGAAATAAAAAAATAATATATAGAAAGTCATAATGTGTATATATTTTATATAAAATAACAAAATAAATACGATGAAAATATCATTACTTGGTTATAGTATCTAACTAATCTTCTGTATTCTATAGATCTATTAAGCGGATAGATGCTAACCATGAGTTTTAAAGCTGCTCCTTCACACTCAAGGTGAGAATCGAATCCTCAACTACTGATTAAGGTAAAAAAATCGTTATCATCTCATATAATTCTCGTGATTAATTAAAAAAAATTTTAATGTAATAAAGTATAAACATCCACCTAAAAAAAAGTGAGTAAAAGGTTCTTCTAATTATTTGGATTTTTATAATTTATTCTTCATGCCTTCAATCTTGCTTACTGAACTTGCCCAATTGGCAATATGCTATTTCCATTTTTTTCCCTAAACACTCTTTTAAATTTGTCAAAGTTTTTAAGATGATTAAATCAATCTCTCAAACTAGTTCAATTGAATAAATTAATAAAAAATATTTTTTAAAAATCGATTCAATCAGTCTAATCGACCAGTTCAACTCTTTACTTTGAATGGGTATCTCGACTGATTTTTAGTCTAATCGATTCAAAAAGAGTAAATTTGTTGCAATGAATCTACTTGAGAGGTCCCTTTATTATAGGGATCTAATTAATTTAGTCCATATACTATTAAAAAGAATCAAATAAGGTCAAATCAGAATAGAGTTTATATTTACTCTTTAAAAATATATATATCATTTACTGTTAAACGGAGTTAATATTTTTAAAGTTTGTATGATTCTATAAATGAAAGCTTTTATTTGGAATTAAACCGCAATTAAAAAAAATAAGTTTCAAAATATTTTTATACAATAAATGTTAACTCTATTACAATTTAAATTTATATTTTTAATAATATATGAAATAAATTAACCCATTTAATAATAAAAAAATTAATTCGATTTAATCGACTTCCCAAATACTTCAATCAAGCCAATTCTTTGCTTGATGACATGTATCACATCACCATTGATTTTTTATTTTTTTTTGCAGCTATAAATATAATTAAAAATAGAGAGAAAGAAAAAGAAAAAGAGGAATATAGCTGTTTGGCTTAAACAATTCAGATATATTTGATCCTGCAGGCAGACACATCTTTGGTGTATTTTTGTTGCTTGACAATGGCATCCCTCTCATCACTGCTTACAAGTAAGTAGAACTATAATTTTACACTTATCATAGTAATAATTTGGTAAAAAAGTCTCTCCCGCATTTTTTAATTTCGAAAATGAATAAATAGGTCTCTCTGAAAAAATTAAAGTAAGTTAATTTTTATTAATTTCAAAAGTGAGCAAATATTTTCTATCAATTGTACATGATTTTAATTAGTATAATAATAATTTTAGTCCTCAAAGTTTACACATCCTGTTAAATCGGTATTAATTTAACAAAACTATCCCGCAACATTTGTGTAAATGTTGAGGTTTTTAGAATTAAGGCCAAAATAACAAAATATGTAAATATCGAAAGCTAAATTTGTCATTATACCAATCAAAATTATGTACAACTGCGGAAGTAATTGTACTCAATTGCTTACTTTCAAAATTGACAGGGATTAAATTACTCCAACTTTTTTTTTTTAAGATGGATCAATTTACTCAATTTTAAAATTGAGAGAGACTAAAGAAATCTTTTTACCGAATAATTTATATTTGTTTATTGTTTATTTATTTAAATTTCTTTCATATGAAAAGTATTACCATGAGATGCACGTTTTACCTTAAAATAATTATAGATTATGTTTTAGCTTAAATTTTCTTTTTAAATTTTTTAAAAATATAAAATCATAAAAATTAAGAAAAAAATCATAAAAATCTAAAAATTATAACAAAACATGTTTTCCTAAAAGTTATAGAAAATAATTAAAATTAATAAATAATTATAGAAATTTACATAAAAAGTATAGAAAAATATTAAAAAACCAGAAAAGTATAAAAATTGTAAAAAAATATAAAGAAATTAAAAATGATAAATAATTGTAAATAATTAAAAAATATAAAATTTACAAAAAAAATTATAGAAAATAGAAAATATGGAAATATACAAAATATATAAAATTTTCTTTTTTTCATTTTTTCATTTTCCCAAAACATAATTATTCAAAACAACAATTTACTCTCAAATTTATAGTTCCTTAAACATGTATAATTATAAATAATTACACTCAAATATTAATTACTAGATAAATTTTCAATTTGATGTGATGGCCAAGGTATTCACTACCTCAAATGTGGTCTGGGTTCGAGTCACGCTAGTCATGTTGTTGTTAGGGTTTTACCCTCCTCTTGTAACCCACCAAAAAAAGATAAAAATATTTGGTGTCACAGGTTAATCGAGTATGAACTCAATTACTAAAAAATTAGTGTAATAGTCCCCAAATTATAAAAAAAATTCATTTTAGGCACTCAAAATGAAACGTTTGCAATTTAAGAACTCACGTTTCATAACTCGGTCATTTTAACCCCTATCGTTAAAATCACAAATGACAACCTAATGTGGTAATTAAAAAATTGGGATAATAAAAAATTTAACTCTCAACTTTAACATATAATATTGACTTAGTCATAATTTTATAAAATTAACCATCAAAATTTACAAATATTCTCAAATCCTAATTATAAATATATAAAAGTACATAAATATTTTTAAAAAATATAATAATAAATTAAAACTTTATATTTATGCATTTTTTATATATTTCTTTGAATTTTTTAAATTTATGATCGAATTGAGAACATTTATAAATTTTGAGGGTTATTTTTTAAAAATTATGACAAATCGATATTATATGTAAGTGTTGAGGGCTAAATTTTTTATTATACTAATTTTTTAATTGCTGAACTATTTCAATTGCAAACTTTTTATTTTATGTGCAAAGTGAAATTTTTTTATAGTTGAGTAACTATATGTGCAGTTTATTCAAAAAAAATTAGCATGCTCTTTCTTTTATTATGATTATGTTTTATCTTTTCATACTTTATTAATAATAATAATAATAATAATAACTGCATATATAAGGATTAAACATGTATTTAATAAGAATTATATATAAATTCAATTGGTGTAACCCATCAACCGTTCTCAACTCAATCATAAAAATTGTAAAAGCCCATTATTTTAACAAATAAATATTATTGGTGTAATTGGCCCTTCAACTTTGTAGAAAAAAATTATTTTAGCCCTCAATTTAATTTTTTACCTCGTTTATCCCTTAAACTTGCATTGTTTGTCAAATTACCCCGAAATGGATAGAAAAGACTTTGTTGATATGGCATCCACATGACAGCCAACGTGTATTTCACGTTAGCAATAATTTTTTTAATATTTAAAAATATTTTAATATTTTATAATATTTTAATAATTTTTATATAGTTTTTTTAATTTTTAAAAATTAATTTATTTTTGACATGGCAATCCACGTGTATGCAACATCAACAAAGTTAACAAGAGTTAATTTTTTTCATTCTTTTTGGGGTGATTTGACAAAAATCATAACTTTAAGGGCTGAAAGAGATGGAAAATTAAATGTAAAGTTGGAGGACAAAATAAGTCATTATACCATATTATTTTGAAGACAATTTTATCTTTTTATATAAAATCGAAAGAAAAACACTCGCTCACGGATGCATTAGAGGATTTGAACCCCAAAACTTTATAATATTTAAGATCTAAATCTTACCATTTCAACCGAACTATATTTAATTATTTTATTTTTTTAAACTTTTTTTTACATAAATTTTCACCCATAATAATGGGTGTGCCATAATTTAGTACTAAATAAAAGTTTATATAAAAAAAAACAACTTTAGTTGAAATGGTAAATTTAAATCTCACCATATATGAATCTATATTGATTTCATATAAATATATATTTTAAAAAATACTCATGTAATAATATAACTTATTTTTGTAAGACGAATATATTTTATAGTCTATGAATACTTTTTCGGGATGCATGGTTATTAGATTTGATGATGGGTTAGGTCACCTACTCAAAAAACAGGTTTAGACAAAAAATAAGGCTAATTTTTTATACGAGTAGAGCTTTAGGCAGAATTTTTTTAACTCAAGCCTAACTCCGACCCGAATCACATGTCTATACTCTTTTCCTTTTTTTTTACATTTTCAATTTGTTATTTTTAGTATATTTAATGTATTATTTTTTTAAAATTTGTTTTTATTTAAAAGAATTTATTACATTCAAGCCGAGTCGAGCTCAAATTTAACATTTTTAATATGGGTGAGGCTTCAACCAAATTTTAAATTTATTTTTAAATTGAGTCAAACCCGAAACTAAAATTCGTACACTGATTCAACCCGAACTTGACTTAACCCATGATTATTGATTAGTACTCAATCAAAGACATAGATTATTAATGACTAAAAGGAATGTTTGGTGTTAGAATTTGTCCACTCGAGATTCAAAAAAACATCAACACTGGCATATCCATTTTTAAGCAAATCAAGCTCCTACACATGATAGAGAATAAGGTGGAGCAACAGGACTTCAATTTGTATAAACAAGTGTCCTTCATATAACTACGAATTAAATAATTAAAATGTCATACACATGCTTAATTCCCGGAATAGATGAAAAATCTTTCAACAGTAATGCTTAACCTTTTTGTTGATTTCCAGTTGCAAGTGCAATGCTGTTCCTAGCGGTCAAGGATAAATCGGGCTTGAAAACAGTGTCGAACCATATAATAGTGTATTGGCTGAAATGGGAAATCCGGGTAATGGTAATCCTCAGCCTCACCATTCAACTTATACTGATAAGAATTGGGAATCGGCGGAGATTCAGCGGCAGATATTCAAAGTCGGTCGGCTTTTTGGTTTGGACCCTATATATGTCTGCAGATTGGTTGGCCGCATTAGCCTTGGGTACCCTCCTTAGAAGTAGAAAGGATATACAAACCAGTCCTCTGCTTCTGTTTTGGGCCCCATTCTTGCTCTTGTATTTGGGTGGCCCCGATACCATCACCTCTTACTCATTGTCGGACAATGAACTCTGGCCTCTACATTTCTTTGGTTGTGTTTCCAAATTGGAGTGGCTCTCTATTTATATGCCAATTTCTGGACAATAGCATCAAACTCGCTCATCATTACGGCCATTCCAATGTTCATTGTTGGGATTATCAAGTATGGGGAAAGGGTTTGGGCTCTCTTTAACGCAAGTAGCGTCCAGTATAGGAAATCTGTGTTTTCTGGTGACAAAGGTTCCCCATTGGATGTTGAGCATTCACAGTCGTCTTCAGAAAGAGGTATGCATTTGACGTTGGAAGAATACTTGGAGCGGAAACAAGTAGAGGGGAAATACGGATATCTTTATCGAGCCTTTCATTTGTTTCATGTGTTCAAGCCCATGTTTGCAGATATCAAGCTCAGAATTTACAAAAGTTTGAGTTACGTATTTGAGCTGGACCAGACCAAAGTTAGTGCAGAAGCGGCCTTCACAATTGTGGAGATTGAGCTTGGATTCCTTTATGATCTGCTGCATACAAAGATTCCTATAGTTATAACTCGATCCGGTGTAATTCTTCGCTTCATTTGCTTATCCTTCACCACCTTCACACTGCTTGCCTTCATCTTCGTCGTTGGTAAGCTAAGCATGAACACTTCCAAGTTGACGTTGGCATTTGCAACTTGTTAATGGGTGCTGCCATCTTTCTTGAAATTTATTCCGCCTTCCTGCATCTTAGCTCGGATTGGGGAATCTACTGGTTAGCCCAACAAAACAATGGGTTTCTTAGGGGTATTGGTTCTAAGTTGGTTCGTTTCACTAAGCCCAAGGAGGGAATTCAATCCATGGCACAGCGCAGCCTGCTAGATTGTTGCCTACCGCCCAGGAAACTGAATCTTGCTGCAGTTTTAAACTTCCTCTACTCTGAGGACAGTATGGGGAAGTACTTAAGGACCGGTTGGAGAGATGTAAGTCCCGAGTTGCAACAGTTTATCTACTCCGGTCTTCAAGTAAAAGGAAGAAAATACGCAGAGACCATGTTCAAAAATCTCTCGGAGTTACTGGATGAGAGAGGTTCAAGTGTGCTTAAAAGAATAGAAAGTTTCTCTGAGGACATTATGTGGAGTGTATGCGATGTCGAATTCACCCACAGTCTCATCCTATGGCATGTTGCTACAGAAGTTGTTTTCTATGACGACGATCACCGGTATCGAGCTGTCTATCCGAATTGCCAGATAAGTAAGGCCATATCTGATTATATGATGTACCTTCTTTCTCTATATCCCGCAATACTTCCCAGAGGGATTGGTCACATAAGGCTCCGTGAATCCTGCATTGAAGCGATGAACTTCACCCTCGACAATATCAAATTCAAGGAAGCTGTCAGAGGGTTGTTTGAGGTGGACATTAGATCTCGGTCATTCTTAATCCAGATGGGAAGTTCAAGGAAGTCCGCATTCTTTGAAGGGTGCGAAATAGCCCGGCATTTGCAGGATTTGGTATCTACTTTCCAATGGGATAACGAAGATAAATAGAAACTGATAGCGGATTTGTGGCTGGACATGCTGACTTATGCCGCGGCTCAATGTTCGTGGAAAGAGCATGCGAGGCGACTCCAGCATGGTGATGAATTCTTAACCCACGTTGCACTTCTAATGGCACATCTTGGTTTGAGTAAGAAAATTCAAATGGTGCCATTGCCCAATATGCTTAAAGAAGCCGATTTTGGGCCTACTTTTCATTGGGACAAGCTTCACCTATTGCTTTATTACTTGGCTTAAATTATATATAGTTGTAATGGTGGACATGTACAAAAGCTTAAGCTTTTTATTTTCGAATTACATTGCACCAAATAAAATTTTATCACAATCATAGTAATAAAGAATATATTTTTAAAGAATAAAAAGAAAAAAAATCATAATTAGCACCAACCAATTCCCCATTTTTTGTTTTCATTCCATTAATCATGAATTGGATTAAGTCGAAACAAAATTTTAAATTCACTTTTTAAGTTTGGACTCACCCTGAAAATAGGTCTAAAATTCTACTTAAGCCCAGTCCAAATTAAATTGCTAAACCTAAGTTTGACCTAGCTTGTCTGTATCAAAATTTTTTAAGATTTTTTTATATAAAAACAAATTTAAAAAATATAATACATCAAATATGGTAGCAAAACAAAAATATAACAGCAGTAAAACAACAACATAACAGCAGGAAAAAAAAAGTCATGTGTCTCTCTTTTTTAAAATATTTTTTACTATACCCCTATATTTTAAAAACTTCTCTTTAAATATTATATATGATATTCTGATTTATATTTCTCCTCATGAATTCTATATCGATAAAAGTACCATTGAGGTTCATGTGTTAAGAGTCGGGTTTATATTGTCCATTTTATTTTAAAAAAATGATAAATTAGTCATTATACATTAGATTAAAGAGCAAACTAATACTTTCTATTGAATTTCATTTATTTCTACTATTAAAGAATCAATGCAACTGGCAAAATAATCAGAAATTACACGTAATATACTATGTGTATCTCATCCTAACCTATAAAAACTGTATATTAAAATTTTTAAAATGTGTTTATATTCATTTTTTTTAAATGGGTCCCTTTTGATTTCTAAATTAATCAATTGAATTGAACAATACTGATTCGTTATTGCTAGGGAGCATTGCTTGCCAAGTAGTGAACATTCTCAACAGGGACGTATGCATATAAGAACTGTGCTTGAATGGCATATTAGGCAAAATCGAGATGAATTTATAAAATAAATTTCAATGCATTGGCTAAATGATACAACATAGACACCATTTGTGATCTTGATGCTATAGCATTCCATCTTACATAATAAAGCACAATGCATTAAAATTCACTCTTATTCTACAGAAACACAGACTATATTGCAATCAGAATTCTAAATAATCCAGCATCATAAAATGAGACTCTTACTTGACATACTTCAAAAGCCATTCCAGCATATCTTGATGCGCTTCGTTAGCACGTGCCACAGCAGTTGAATTATTAATATCATATCTGAGCGTCCATCCATGAGAACAATTAGGAAATACCTTGACAAACCTATCAACCTGCAAGAGAAAGGGAAGGATATATTTGATCTTTTTCGTTAGTGTGCAAGAGAAAAAAGTAATTTTCTTTTCATGATTCCGTGATAGAGTTGAAATTGAGAAGAAAAAAAATGAAACTTTTGCAAAATGTATAATTTTGAACTAACATAAGTTCCTCTCATTTTCTTTGTTCATATCATTCCAATTAAGAATATTGATTTGTTTTTTATATATTATAATATAAAATGGTATCTCTCTTTTTTTCTTTCTCACTTTGTTTTTCTTAACAAACACATTCAAAATTTATGTTCTTTATACTTGTCGTCTCTTACTTCTCATACACTTGAATTATTATATTTGGTCACCCTTAATTTAAATGAAAAGCATTAAAATCCATTCGAAAATAGAGTTAGTTAAACAAGAATTGTATTGTAATCGACAGAAAATCCAAATAGATCATAGAGAATGCAATTTCGTTACTAAATTCTTAGGCTCATTCAAAGAAGAAAACAAGCAGACAGTATGATACAAGGCATGGGGGCTTCTTACCTTATTCGCACTTAAGATGTCATCAAACTGTTTTAAAACTGCTGGGGAAGCCAAATGGTCAAGCTCAGCTCCCAATATCGCAATGGGCAGCTTCACACCTGCAAATATTCCCACACTATCACTGCAGCTTTTTACTATACTAGTTCATATATGTAGCAAGTGTAGTTAGCTGGATGTGTTCAATTTTTAGTGAAACATTTGTCTTAGAACCTTAAAAGCAGCTAAGATTTAATTCTCTAATCTAAGTTTGCTATGGCTAAAGACTCGATAAACTATGAAGTCGAGATCGATTCTAATTAAGGAATGCTAGTAAAACAGGAAAGCTCTCTTAAAGTAATCATCTAATAACTCCAACCATGCCCAAAACTTCAATTTTTGCATTAAGTGTGTCATCAAAACAGTTTCATGCTATAGATAATGGAAAAAGCACTCTTGGCAATCATCATAGAAGGACAAGTTTTCTCATCTCAAGAAAGTTGCATGAATGTGCTAATGGTATTAGGTCTCAAATATTTTAATAGTGAATTGATGGACCATAGATGAATTTATTTAGGTAAGTTGTAGAGTTGGTTCATCATCAAAAGTAGTATTTGGTATTCAAAGTCATCAATATTGCAATGTTGCTCAAACATGATAACCTATAAAATACAAGTAATATTTTATTAATATAACTAAATTATAATATTAAAATTAAAATACAAAATAACATTTTAATTTGAAAACAGAACTAAATCTATTAAAATTCTGAAAAATAAGAATTATATTATATATAACAATTTTTTTTTAAAAAGTTAAAAGAAAGCATGGAATTTAGTTTTGAATTTGATTCAAAAATATAATTCTGAGAAGGTAAGATATGATATGAAACAATTAAAATTTTGAGAGGAAATTTTAGTTCCGAAAAAAAATTAGTATAATTTTACAGCTCACTTCATCTTGGCAACAAAAGTTTTTTCACCTTCGTGAATGAAAATTAAATCATCTTCTAAGGTGAAGATCTAATCATTCTCAATGACCTAAGATCACTGCTACAAAAGATCGTTCAGTTCTTCTCTAATTTGGTGATTTCACAATATGTAAAAACACCATAGTTTTCTAGGTGAACCCCATAACTAAAACAACCTTAGAGTGAAGGAAGAGAGGCAAGAGATTTTTTTTTATTATTAAAATGGTATAAGAACCTTTCCTTTAAAAAACTATGAATCCTTAAAATGGTATATGAAACTGAATCCTAATGCAAGAACCTAAGCACATTATTCACAGAGAGTTCAACCAGCCCCAGAGCATAGGAGACCTCACCTTAAACTTAGTCATTAAATCCAAACCAATTTGTAGTGAAATGAACAACAATTTATAACTGACATAAAAAGAGGAGAGAAGCAGAATCTTACTCTTGATATCATCCATAGTCATATATGAAGGATGTAATATCACAGCAGCTTGAATAAGTTTAGCCTTTGTCAGTTCAACCACAGCTTTAGCTGAGGTAATCAAAAGACTTGGTATTAGCCATCTAGTAATAAAGTGGTCACCAAATTAAATAAAAAATATATATTGAAACCATAACTGGTGCATAACATGCTTGTATAAACATAGTAAATATCTTATATGAAACCACTTAAGAGTATAGTGCATATATGAAAACTCACCACCCCAACAAAACCCAGCAGCTCCAATTGATGAAAACCCTTTACTTTTCAAAGCATCAATCATTAGCTTTGCATCTTCAAAACCTTTTTCCTAAAGGAAGAATTAAATGCACAAGGACATAAACTTCAAAAGAGATTCATCATTAAACATTAAATGCTTCCCTAGATAATGGTGTAGAAATGCAGAATGAACGGAACAAATTCAAAATCAAACCTATATCTATTGTGCAGAGACTAAATCATTAGCTTTGCATCTTCAAAACGTTTTTCCTAAAGGAAGAATTAAATGCACAAGGACATAAACTTCAAAAGAGATTCATCATTAAACATTAGATGCTTCCCTAGGTAATGATGTAGAAATGCAGAATGAACGGCACAAATTCAAGATCAAACCTATGCCTATAATGAAGAGACTAAAGCCAGTCTAGAAAATTAGAGTCCATAATACAATACAAATGGAATAAAAAAGAGATAAACAAAGATTGCAAAGTATGCCATTCCTTATAAAACTTGATCGATAACCAATTTCAAGTATTTGTCAGAAGGCCACTAACCGGTGAATGATCCTTCAGCCAAGCATCTTTAGGTCTTTCAGGATTATTAGGGTCATAGGGTTCTCCATTAAAGAAGTCAGGAACCACCGCATAGAACCCAGCATCTGCAACCTTGTCAGCGATCTTTCTATACAATCAAGAGCAACCGAAATTAGGTTACAGAAGCTGTACAGTTCAACTCAAGATGCTAGATAGAACAAACTATTTAGAGGCATGCCAAATCTTAATTTGTTTCAACTGTGTCACAGTCTCCCTTTGACAAACTAATCCATTATATCACAATCTCGAAAAAAAATAATTCAACCGTGTCAAAAATCAGTTAGAGGAATGCCAAATTTTAATTTACTAAGTTGTAATTGTCAGAATCTCTATTCTGATATCAAAAGCAATGATTTCAATTTTCAAAATGTTACAGTCATTGGTTTCTCTGTGTTTTAAGCCAAGAATAACTAGTATTTAATAGGAAAAAACTACTCCATATATGAATCCATACAGCTATTGAGAAAAATTAAGCAAGATAATAAGTCATCTACTAGAATTTCCATTGATGGACTGCCAGAAGCACTCTGTATGTCAAGGACCTAGCTAAGTTTGTTTTTTCCACAACCTATGGTGTAACTATGAAGCATGAACTCTCCATGCAGGGACAGATGTCCGACACAATGGAAGTACGTATAGTACATGTGCGAATAGATGGAGAAAAAAAAGAAAAACAAAATTAGAAAAGTCCAAAACATTATCAAAACACATTTGGATATGCCTTGACAAGATTGGCATGCAGAGGATAAGAAAGGCATAGAAGAGAGAATAATGGCCAAAAATCAGAAAAAATTTGTTTCACTAGCACAATTAGTCGTACCTCAAGTTTGGAGCCTCATATCCTGCAGATCCAAGAGAAGAAAAATGATATTAGCAGATGATCAAAACTATGGTGATGATCATCATCATGGTGATGATCATCATGGAACAGAGATTAGAAATTGCAGAAAAATGCTCAATGAATGCAAACGTATAGTAAACAAAATACCTAAATTAAATCTACAGTTAAATACAAAACCCAGATATAATATGTCAAGAAAAACAGACTGCAAACAAGAAAAGAAAAAAGAAGTAAAAGATATACAGAAAATTGGCGAAAACTAAAGAAGCTCTTTTCTTTTTTTTTCTTTGCTTTCATACAGAAAACCTTTAAGCTGCTCAGTTCCTACAGAAAACCCAAATAGAAAATGACAAAAAAAAAGAAAAAAGAAAAAAGCTCACACTGAAGCAGAAAGATAAAGAAAAGAGGGTTTATGGATAACTACCGTAAACATCAGAGGCAAGAAGAACAGCATGCTTGCACTCAGGAGAGCCAGAGACATAACTGTTGAAATCAGCAAGTTTCTCAACATGCCCAACTCCACTTTCAGGGTCCAATATGGGTGGATTTGAGCCGCAATGAGGAGCTAACGATATCTTTCTCTCTTCTCCTATCTAAACCAAAAAAAAAAAACTTTCAGTTGCTTTGATTGAACGTACACTAGCACAGTGTATAAAAAACAAATACCAACTAGATATCTGATTATGATAGATACCGAGTTTAGTAGAAAGAAAATTCAAAAGAAATGTAAAAGGTAAGCAGTTCATAGATTGGAAATCTGAGTTCAAATCAATTACCTGAAAATTAAAAAAATAAACTCTTAATATTTATATCTATTTTTATAGTTGAAAAACTAAAACAGAGTTCAACCGGCTAAATAAAAAATTAATTAGTACAATGATTCATTCATATAATTTGAAGTTTGAACTAGAAAATTGAAAAATTGGCAAAAACAGGTAAAATATCAAAAATCATTAACTAACCGGTTAAAACCAGTAAAACAATTTCATTATTATTTGGGTTTTTTTTTAAATTAGAGTTTTTCATTATGTTCTAATTTATTTTCATTAAAGTTTTCCTAATTTTCTAATGGTTTCTATGCATTCCTTATTGTTTGATTTTTTTTATGAATTTCTCATAATTAGTATTAATTTGTTTTTAAAATTTTTCTAGATAATTTTATTAGGCCTATATCCAAAAATTCCACCTTTGATTCGATTATTCGACCATATCCATCCTAAAGCTCGGATATTAATTAAAGTATCATATTAGTCCACAATATTCAAATCTTCACAAAAGTAGATAAATATCCAAAAATATATTCAGATAAAAAAATATCCCAAATATTCTTCAGGATTGAGGAAGATATAGTGGACCCTATATTATTGATTGATAAATAATTACTACATCATTTGCTACATAAAGTTCGCTATTATACATTAAACATTTTCCATCGTGTTTATTACTTAATTATAATTTTGTCATTCATTCTCCAAATGACATGACATTTCAACAACCCATAATGAAATTATCAATTAAATAAATACCACACCTTTATCTAAGTCTACAAGTCAACAAGCATTTTTAAAATATATAAAAATATTTTTATATTTGAAAAAATTAAAAATTTAGAAATTCAAATAAATATGTTTTTCTGCAAATGATAAAAAAATAAAAATTGTAAAAACAATAGCAGAATCTAAAACAGGGCTTTTTATTTAATTTTTTTTCAAACTAGGGATAATTCAAAGATTATTTACAGAAAAAGTACATTCTGGGTGAATTTCGAGAATTCGCGAAAAGTTATTCTTCGACCTCGCGACCATGACGACGTCACCCATCTTTTTTCTTTTTGCTTTTTGCTATCAAAAAGTTAATGGTCTAATTCGGGTTTTGATCTCTATATTTACAAAAATTTACTGTTTAATATTTATATTTTAATTTAGTATAATAAGTTCATCCTTTTATAATATTTATTAGTTAATCCAAATTTCTAAATACTTAAGGAGATTTTAGAGTACTTTTAAAGAAAAATTTTACATCAAAACTTTTATGAAAATAGTTAATCACGTTGACAATTTGGACTAACCGATAAAATTCTAAGATGATCAATTTATACTAAATTAAAATATGACTCAATCATAAATTTTTACATAACAAAAGGACCAAAAATGAAATTAGACTATTCACTTTCCCATAAAAGAAAAAACATAAAAACATAGTTAAGTTGAACACTGAGTGTCCATGTCAAAATAGTATTTTACTATTTTTAACGTAAAAAAAAAAGAAAATAAGAAATAATTAATTTTTTTTAAAGAAGTCTCTTAAACAATAGGCAGTAAATACTCACTAATTTCCTTCTCCTATGATTCTATTTGAAAACAAACAGAGATTGGATGTGAAAATTCGAAATCATAAACAAAATCAAATAAAAAACAAAGACGATTAAGCAAACAAACGAAGAATTTTTTTTAAAAAATAATAATAAAAGAGGAACCAAAATTCGACCTTTTGGAAGATCTCGGTAGCGGCACCAGGAAGGTCGAAGCAGTGGGCGCCGTGTATCAGGAAAAGGAAGATAACCGCCGAGATCACAGTCGCGGCTGATTTGTGCACAGGTGTTGATCGAAATCTCATATTAATGGCGGAGAATCTCTCCTTTTGTGGACAATGAGAAGGGTGAGATATGGACAAAGGAAAATGAGTGAACGTATTTGGGGAGTGTGATAAGGAAGAAACCAATGAATTTTCCAAATCCTTTTATAATTTTTTCTTGAAATTTTTTATGTATCTTTTGGATTTCGAGAAATTTTTACAATTTTATATAATGTACCGTATGAATCTTTCCCGTTAAAATGCCAGAAATCATGGGTAGGGAGAGGAGGAGGTTAAGAAGGTAATGTATGTATGTGTATATATATATTGAATTTCTCCCGTGAAAATGCCAGAAAATGTGGGTATCGACAGGAGAAGTATAAGAAGGGAATGCACGTGTGTGTATATATATATATAATTTGGCCGATTAAGTGTTAACTCAATTTATATAGGTATTATTATTAGGAAGACGAGTTCAAGTGCCTTGAAACGTATTAAAAAATTTGATGAGAAATTTTTAATTTAGTTCATTTAGATTTATTATAATTTGATTTGCTTATGAATTAAATTCGAAAAGTATTTATATTTTCTGTCAATTTATTTTTTATTCTTTTAATTAAATTTAACCATCAATATTTTAAAAAGAGTCAAATCATTTTTCTTTCATAAAAATAATTACTAAAATATTTAAATTTTTAACAATGTTAGTGTGACAGTCTACGTGCACTTTATGCTGACATGACATTATTTATTTTATATGATACCTCAATAAATAATTTAAATTTGATAAAAATAAGAAAGAAATAAAAATTCATAAAGAAATATAATAAGTTTTTAAAAAATGACATGAAATATACGTGGATTGTCATGTGAGTTGTCATATTTAAAAACTTAAAGTTTTAGTCATTATTTTCATCCAAAAAAATCAATTAATCGACTCTTTTTCAAAAGGTTGAAGGTCAAATTTGACTCTTTTTAAAAAGTTAAAGGTTAAATTTAATTAAAAAAAACAAGGACCAATTTGACAAAAAATATACTTTAAGGGTTAAATTTGAAGAAAACTTTCATTTAAGTCACTAAGCTGTTAAAATCGCTATTGTATGAGCTTCTATATTCACACTACTTACACCAATTGAAAAGTTTCGTCTCTTCCTCTTCCACAATTCAATTTTTTTTCATGAAACGACTTTGTAAGTCCGAATCTATGAACCGAAACTTCTCCGATCTCCGACACTATCTATTAGATTGACTTAAATCTAAGATATGTTCTACTCATCGATTAATACTGATCCACTGCTAGATGAACTTTAAAAAAAAAATTAACCCAATAACTTCAAATAAAAATTTATAAATAATTCAATGGCTTGAAAAAAAAAATTCAAATAATTCTATGAATATTTTGTATCTTTTTAAAATTAGATGACCAAAACTTAAAACTTACAAATAATTTAATAATTTTGAGTGTAGTTTACCGTTTTTTAAATCATTGTCTACTGCTAAAGAGCAGTAATACTAGAGAGCTACATCACAACAACCTTTACTTGCCATGGCCATAGAACACTTCCTTCAGGTAGCACAGTTGCAAGGAATATTATTAATAGGCAAAAACCAAGCTGAATTTATGACACAAATTTATGATTAGCCCTTTCATGATTCTTGGAATTTATAATCTGACTACCCAAACCATAATACCGAACCACATAAACAACAAATTCCAATGCATTGGCTAAACGGTACAACATAGACACCACATCTGTTCAAGCTTTTCTGTGTGTTACAATGTTCCGTTTTACGCAACAAGGCACAATGCATTAAAATTTAACCTTTATTCTACAGAAACATGACCATATTTGTAGACAGAATTCTAGATAACACGCATAAACTCCATCACCATCGAATAAGTTTCTCACTTAACGTACTTTGCGAACCACGCCAGCATATCTTGTTGAGCTTCGTTAGCACTCGACATAGCTGTCGGATCATTGACATCGTATCTGACTGACCATCCATGGCCAACTTTAGGAAATATCTTCACAAAGCTATCAACCTGCAAGACAGAGATTGTTTTGTAATAAAGATAAAATGAGTACATGTTGACCGAGTTAAGAAAGAACCCGGAAAAAACCATACTCAAAGACCGAGTAATTGGCATAATATTTTGTTTAGTTGATAACCGTGACAATTTGACATGCAAGGCAATAAGCCAAAAAGGCACGCGCAAACCTAATATGGTATATAAGTCACAATCAAGTACAAAAGACAAGCAATGTAGGACTTATAACGCTTCATCTCAATAGAATCCTGGCAAAATAAGCATATGATAGGCAACTGAACGGTGCAAACAAGGAACCTAACATTGACACCATGTTAAAGAAAATGCAATCTTTTACTGAATTCTTAGGCTCAATCAAAAAAGATTACAGTATGAAACCAGGCATCGGGCCTTCTTACCTCACTCGCTTTTAAGATCTCATCAAACTGTTTTAAAAGCTCTGGGGGAGATATATGGTCCTGCTCAGCTCCCAATATCGCAATGGGCACCTTCACACCTGCAAAAATTCACACACAATCAATAGTACAAAGGTAGACTTACCCCTAACACAGACACCACAAAAAGGCACTACAATGGGTAAAAATGCTCTCTTAAAGAATCAACTGATAACTGCAACCAAACCCAAAACTTCAATTTTTGCGAGGTATCCTAGAAACAGTTTCATGATATAGATAATGGGAAAAACACTATAGTAATCATCATAGAAGGCCAAGTTTCTCGTCTCGAGACAGTGCATCTTGCTTACTGTATTAGGACACCTAACATTTTGATAGTAAATTGATGAGGTGGCCATATATGAACTTATTTAGCACAGTTGTAGTGTTGGTTTATCACGAGTAATGTGCTGCGTTTCTTACTGATTCTTCAAAAATGGTTTTCCGAAATAAAAAGAAAAGAGAGAGGATAGTCCTAACTTCACATTATTGAAAACAATAAGCATTTTGAGAGGAAGTTTTTAATTCACAAACTAACACTTAATACAATTCATTTTACGACTCACCTTCTGAGGCAATGATCTAAGATCACTACCACATGAGATCATAGGATTCTTCTCATGGTGATTTAATTACCATAATTGTTTTATAGGTCAAAAACATACCAAACACCGCCTTATGGTGCAAGAAGAGAGGCAAGAGAGAGATTTTTAATAAAACGGTATAAGGATCTTTCAATAAAAATGCCATGAATCCTTTAGAATCTGCTCACCTAACATGCCTCTTGAAAAAAAAAAATGAATCTTAATGCAACAGCCTATAAAAAAAAATCACAGAGAATTCAACCAGAAATTTTGCCCCAAAGTACAGCAAAAAACAGGCTCAAATCTTACTTTTGATATCATCCACATTCACAAATGAAGGATGTAACATTACAGCTGCTTGGATAAGGGGATCCTTAGCCAGTCTAGCCACAACCTTAGCTGCGGTAATTAAAAGACCTAGCATTAGCCATCTAGTAATAAAATGATACTTAAATGAAAAGATAATATTATTGAAGCCATAAGTGGTGCAGAACATGCTTGTATAAACATAGTAAATATCTAGGCCCTGTTCTAAGGATTAGATTGCATTTTGCCCCCTCGATTCAAAAAATAGGCAAATTAGTCTTTGTACGTTAGTTCAAAGAGCAAACTGGTCCTTTTTGTTAAAATTTGTCCATTTCTACTGTTAAAAACCAGCATGAACAGAATAACCAAATAATTACACATGGTGCACCACGTGTACCTCATGCCGACGTACAAGAATCAATTTTTAATAATAGAAATGGATAGGATTTTAACAGAAGGACCAGTTTGCTCTTTGATCTAATGTAAATGAACTAATTTGCCCATTTTTAAGAAGAGGGACAAAATGCAATCCGACTCCTAGTACAAGTGCCTCCATGGTACTTTTACCTAAATATCTCCTATGAAACCACTTAATGCATAGTGCATAAATGAAAACTCACCACCCCAACAGAACCCAGCAGCTCCAATGGATGAAACTCCTTTACTTTTCAAAGCGTCAATTACGAGCTTTGCATCCTCATAACCTTTATCCTAAAAAAAGCAAATTAAAATGCATAAGGGCATAAAAATCCAAAAGGTGATGCATCATTCAACATTAGATACTTGTCTAGTTAAAATAGATAGAGCCAAAAAATGAAGGTTCTGTAATGGTGAAAAAAAGTTGAATGAACAGAACAAATTCAAAATCAAACCTACAACTAATTATAAAGAAACTAAAGCCAGTCTAGAAATTTAGAGAATCCATAACACAATACTACTGGAAGAAAAAAAAGAGATAAAATTAAAGATTGAAAAATATCTCCTTGCTTATAAAACTTGATCAATAACCAATTTTAATTATTGCTCAAAAGGCCACTAACCGGTCCATGATCCTTTATCCAAACAGATAAAGGTCTATCAGGGTTATTAGGGTCATAGGGTTCTCCATAAAAGAAGTCAGGAGCCACCACATAGAACCCAGAGGCTGCAACCTTGTCCGCGAGTTTTCTATACAATCAAAAGCAACTGAAATTAGGTTCCAGAAGCTGGTACAGTTCAACTCAAGATGCTAGATAGAACAAAATATGTAAGTAAATTAAATTGGCTTCTCACAACCGCCCTATGACAGACTAAACCATTATATCGCAATCTCGAACAAATAATTCAACCATGTCAAAAATCAGCTAGAGGCATGCCAAATGTTACAACCATAGGTTACTCTGTGTTTTAAGCCAAGAATAACTAGTATTTAATAGGAGAAAATATAAGAATCCATAAAGCTATTTAAAAAAATGAAGCAAGCCATCTGCTAGAATATTCCTTTGTGTTTGACCACATTGATGGACTGTCAAAAGCACTTTGTATGTCAAGGACCACACTTGGTAATCAAATTCTTAGGTGGTAACTTCATAGTGTGTAAAACTCATTATTGACCTAGGTAGAATATAAAAAAAACTTTTAATGAGGCTAGTAACCAGGGTACATGATTTTCATATGGGCGAGGGCATTTTTTGATGAGCCAAGAATAACTAGTATTTAATAGGAGAAAACACCTCGGTATAAGAATTCATAAAGCTATCGAAAAAAATGAAATCATCTGCTAGAATATTCCTCGGTGCGTGACCACATTGATGGACTGTCAGAAGCACTTTGTATGTCAAGGACCACACTTGTTATTAATCAAATTCTTAGGTGGTAACTTCATGGTGTGTAATACTCATTATTGACCTAGGAAGAATATATAAAAAGCTTTTAATGAGGCTAGTAACCGGGGTACATGATTTCCATATAGGCGAGGGCATTTTTCGATGGTAGTAACCTACTTGCCAACTTATTCATTCAAGTTATGAACGGTTCCTTGATAAGCTTGATGATAATTTCTTTAGCTATACATACTTTCCAGATCATAACAGATAAGGGTGAGGAAACTTTTTGATGACCTTGGAATCACTCTCGTCGATACTTGAAGGGACAAAGGAAGTTTGATTTGGGGTGTTTTAGTTATGTTTAAGAAATGTTCCACTTTAGCTGTTTTTGAGATTTAGGCTCATTTGATACTTGTTTCATATTCGGAGAAAAAACTCGACTTCACATTAATCATAGAATAGATAATAAAAGGCAAAACAACAGCAAAAACCAGTGTCACGATAGCAGAATCTTACCTAAAGTTTGGAGCCTCATATCCTGCAAAGGCATGAGAAGAAGAACAGTGAAATTAGCAGATGATCAAAATTGGTGGCGATGATTATCATAATTTTGATTACAACACTATCTATACTTTATAGCACAGACACAGGCAATTGCATATACAGTGCTCAATAAAAGCAAATGTATAGTAAACAAAATTATATAGTACAGATACTAATATGCTTATATCGTAATGAATACACAACCCAGATATAATATGTTCCAAAAATATCCATAATCAATCCAAAATTCCGTTAACCCCCAACATCCTTTTGAACTAGTTTCAAAGTCAATACGTGCTTAAAAATCCATAATCAAATACAAAACCCATATATAATATGTTGAAAAAACAGACTGCAAAGTGCGAAAAGGTCAACAAAAAAGAAGTAAAAAAAAGGGAGAAAATGGGTGAAAACTGAAAACTAAAGAAGCTCTTCTCTTTCTTTACTTTTTTGTCTATATAAATAAATAAAACTTGAAGCTGGTCAATTCCTAAACACACCGCTCCTCATGAATTTCACACAAAACCCACAAAAAAATGACAAAAAATGACAAAATTTCACACTACCGAAGGAGTCGAAAATCCATCAACAACAATCAAATACAAAACCCAGATATAATACGCTCGAAAACAGACTGTAAAGGACAAACAAGTTAACAAAAATGAAGTTAAAGAAATCCTTGAAGTTGCTTAATTCCTAAACAGAGTAATTGCTCATCAATTTCACACAAAACCCAAATCCAAAATAACTCAAAAATCCACAAATAACGACTATGAAGAGCTTATGGGGATAAGTACCGAAAATATCAGAGATAAGAAAAACAGCAAGCTTAGATTGAAGAGACCCAGAAACATAAGTGTTGAGACCAGCAAGATTCTCAACGTGACCAGCTCCACTTGCAGAATCCAATGTTGGTGGATTCGAACAGCACTGAGGACCTGACATTGTTTTTTTCTCTTTTCTCCTAAGCAATGAAAAAAAAAGTTCCACTTGGTTTGTTTGATCAAACAGAAGCACTATATATATAAAGAAACACCAACCAGAAAGTTGGAAGCGAATAGTGGAGGTTTCGAGAGTATAATAAAAAGGTTTTATTCGCAAATTAATCCCTAACTTATATCTTAATTCTCAAATCAGTCTTTAAACTTTTTTTTAGTCATAAATCAATAAAAATATGTCTCATTAATAAATCTATGTTTTAATTTTTCATTTTTTCAAATCAATATTATAATTTACTTTTTCAATGTCAAAAATTATTTTTAATTATTATTAAATGTGTTTATTAATTTAATTTAAATATTTTTTTATATTTATCATGATCTATTATTATAATCGTTGTATATTATTTTACTTTCTTTGTTTTTGTTAAAATTTGTGACCCGAATCCCGTCATTTGTTGAATAAATAAATACAGCTGAAAAATAAGGGATTTGTGGGGCGAGAGGTCAAGGGTCTACCGCACAAGTTGAGTCCATATAAATCTATACTTCTACTATTTGACTTTCTTATATCATTCAGTTTTCAAGGTTAGTGAATTTTTATCCTCCTCTATCCGTTATTTTTCTTGAAAGGGTAAAATTTGTATATTCTTAATTTTTCTTTTTTTATTGTTTTGCAATCATTCTACTACCATTATCGTATTTTATTATAACATTTATTCAAATTGACATTATAGTTTACTTTTTTATATAGTTAAAATTTTTTATATTAATTAAAAATTAAGAGAATTTATCATTATCAATTATATGTAACAATAATTAAAATATATTATTTAAAAATTAAATGCAATGCATGTAACATTAGAAACTAATTGAGACAAAATTAAGACTTTAAGATCACTTTTAATTTTAAAAAAAAGTTTAAAATTAATATGAAATTTAGTATTACTATATGATATAGAGTAACATTTATCTTTAAATTTGAAAAAAAAATCTCACATTGATCTCTGAATTTTTTTTGTCAGCATTGGTCTCGAAACTTAACAACCTTTTTCTAATTTGAACCTTGAACTTGAATTTCGTTAAGGTACGAGAATAAGACATATTGTGAGTGCTTAGAGTTATCCATGGGCCAAGTCACCTGATCAAACCCGAAGGTTTGCCCGGAAAATAGGATGGTTTAGACAAAAATATAAGCCCAAAATGGGCTTGGACAAAAAATGATGCATGTTTCCTTGATGGGTCAGGTTTCAAGTAAGCTTTTTTTTGCTCAGGCCCAACCTGGATACATATCTTTAAAATTTGTTGAGAAACATTTGTTTTATTGTTTTTTATGTATTTGATATATTATATTTTTTAAATTTATTTTATATAATAAAATAATTTTAAAAAAAATTAATGCTGGTAGGGCTCTGGTTTATCATCTATAATTTAGGCCAAATTTTGACAAAATTTTAGGCCCATTTTTTGGCTGATCCGAGCCTATCAATCGTGCCCAATATTTTGTTAGGGCCCGGTTCTGCCCATAGACAATTCTACGAGTTCTACATCATTACTTGAAAATTTTAAAAAAACTTTATATTTTTTATTTTAAAATTATATATATTTAAATTTTAAATGGTGATATAGTATAATATTAA
This sequence comes from Gossypium hirsutum, assembly GCF_007990345.1. Classification (NCBI taxonomy): domain Eukaryota; kingdom Viridiplantae; phylum Streptophyta; class Magnoliopsida; order Malvales; family Malvaceae; genus Gossypium; species Gossypium hirsutum. Next base: position 3,614,839 of record NC_053425.1, read on the forward strand.
AGTATCACATTACCGTATCTCTAAATTCATAGACTAAATAAAAAAAATTTAAGAATGCAAAAAGCCCTCAAACTTTTTTAAAAAATCAATTAAACCCTTTTTTTCACTCAATTGGGTATTTGAACTTTCAAAATGCATCAAAAAAAACCTTCAAACTTAAAAAATAAAAATAAATTAAGCACTTGATTTTATTAAAAAGTATAAAAAATTAAAATCAATAAAAGCTATAAATATTATTAAATTTTAATTAAAAATTTAAATATTAAAAATTTATTAAAATTAGAAAAAAAATAAAATATATAGAATTATAAAAAAATAAAAATTTTATAAAGTTATAAGAAAATTATACAAAACGTAAAGAAATATAAATTTTGTAAAAAAATTATAAAAAATATCATACCAAAAGAAGCATTTTATATTTTTTTATAACTTTTATCGATTTTATTTTTTATCATTTTTCGCTACATTTCATGCTGTGTTACAACACATGATAACTTTAATTAAAAAAATTATAGGTTGTTACTTTTTTTATGATTTTTATAAAATTTATAATTTTTTTTACGATTTTTCAAAAAAAATTAATTTTTAATACTTTTTTTAAATTTTATTAAATTTTAATAATTTTTCTAAAATTTATCATTTATTATAATTATTTTTTTTAATTTTTAATACGAGCATGGTCTCCATTATTTTTCTGAAAATTTTTGAGTATATTTTTTATGTATTTTAAAAAAATTAAGTACGAGAAAAAAAATAGGGGCTTAATTATTTTTTTTATTTTTTAAGAAGTTTAAGAGTTTTTTGATATATTTTAAAATTTTAAATGGTGAAAAAAAAATTAAAGATTTTTTACGCGCTTAACCCATTAAAAAATTAGTAAATTTCGAAACTATCATGAACCTATTGACGAAATTTAAATTTGAAAAAAAGTTACGTTATCTCTTAATTTATTAATAGAAAACTGGGGACAATTGAAGTTTGCAGTTGGTAAAATTTATTGTCGGTCGAAGATATATCCATATTCTACGTAAAAGATTTGCTTAATATTTATTTCCTAAAAAAAAGGTGACCACATATTTTTTGCCAAATTGCCCACATATTTATTTATGCAATTATGTTCTGCACGGCAGACTGCAAAGCCGCATGTAGAGGTTGACTTTCCAAAATATGTAAACACAGCCTTAAAAATTATTAAATTATAAATTTATATATATATTTATAAGAAAAAATTACACTTTTATAGCTTAAAATGAAAAAAAATTATGTTTAGTCGTTTAAAAAAAGTGATAAAATTATAAATTAATGTATAATAAAATTATATTTTAATCGCTCAAAAATTTATGATTCAATTTCGACTCCCTTCTAAACGAATTTCTAGATTATTTTTATTTGTGAGTTTCAAATTCTTACAATGTGTTGATGTTATGTGTTGGTTTTAATTTAAATTGTCGATTATATCTGAATTTAGTAGCGAAGTTAGGAGGATTGGTAGGAGCCCCAACCCCTTAAAATGAAATTTTTTTTATTCAGGTCATTTTATAATTTATTAAATTTTGAATTAATAATAGTAAATTTGCACTTTAACCCACAAAATGATAAAATTTTGATTTAATTCTTTTAAAGTTATAAAGGTATAGGGTATCTAAATGATAAAATTATATTTTTACTATACAATTTAATTCCAATTCCCCCAAAAAAAATTTTGGCTTCCATTTCATAATCCATTTATGCCATAATAATTTGATTCTATTTGTTCGGACACCTTTATACTCTATTGTGTTGATCTAACATCTAAATGACGCGAATTCAAATCATATCATCTTCTTCCTCTTCCTTATTAATATAATGATAAAGATCGGGAGTAAATCATAAATAAAAAATTACTTTTTATTATTTTTTAAATTTATAATTTCATTATATTTGAGTTTATTTTTATCATTGATTTTTTACAAAATATATTTTATTATTTTTATATATTCTTTTTAAATTTTTAATAAAACTTTCTTAGTGATTTTGAATATTACTAGATTTTTTTATTATAAATAAATAGTTCATACATCATCACTGGCGTGACCCATATTTAAGGTTTTCCCTTTTTGTGAAATTTTATTTTTTAAACATTTTAAATATTTTTATTAATATTATTATTTGGTAGAGGCATGAAAAATGAACTTTTTGGACCTAACTGCACGTCTTTTAAATGCCGGCGGCGATTAGGTTTTGGTAGTTTTCATTTGTGGTTCTAGATTTAACAATCTCAAATATATTTTTATGATTATTATTTGATAAGATTAAAAAAAATAGTGATGTGTCTTATTTAAAAAAAAACATTAATAAGAATTTCTTTATTAATGAAAAAAAGGTTAAAGGAAGAATGTAATAACGTAAATATTTTATTATAACACATTTATGATATAAGTGAAAAATAGAATTTTGTAGTAAAAATATGAAAAAATACTCGATTCATCTAGACAAGTGGAGAGTTGGAAAAGGATAAGAGTAGGAAGAAAGTGAGGAAGGTCTAAAGGCAAGAGAAGATGAGTAAGTAGGCAAATGCTTAAGGTTGTTGAGAATGTTCAAAAGATCTTTTTTCATTGTGTTGGAGGGTATTTTTATAAAGGAGAAGCCCCATGTATGATAACGCCATGTCACTAATAGCATGGGTGGTGGTTTGCTTGTGTGGTTGGTGAGGTGGCAAGCCAATTGTCCTCATGCGCGGTTCTGCCTTGTCATTCTCTTTGATGAGGTAATACTAGGTTATTACGCCTTGGTGGTCCCTTACTAGAGATGAGTGTGTTCTCATTAAAAGCCGATGGCTTAGAGGACAAGGCGTTTGAGTGGCAAGTCACCCAATGACCAATCAGGTGGCGTAAGATAGAGGACTGCCAAGTGATACAAGGCGGAAGGCCATTCGCGGACATCTCTCAAGTATCTTCTCATAATATCAAGTGACCACATTGGAAATGGGGTAAATGGTAAAGTGAAATTATTAAAAAATCATAATGTCTTAGGTTCAAATATTATTATGTAAAAATATTTTTCTATTTTCTTATTCAAAAGATATAAAAAGGACCAAAATACTCTTAAAACAACATAACTTACTTTATAAAGTAATAGTATGTCCGTCATTATCCAACTGAATCGATATTTAGTTAATTCGTGACAAAGGGGGCAAAGATTAAGTTATATACTTTTATAAGAGTTAAAATACAATTTAACCCTCATATATTGGCTTATATCTTCATAGTTTTCAAAAGGACTAAATTTAAATTCTAGCATTTTTGGAAGGCCGAACTATAATTTCACATATTAACTTAAAATTTTATAAATTTTTGGGGGCCTAAAGAAGTAATTTCTCATTTTAGTTCGTCCTTGTCGTAGCACCAACTTAGTTAAGGACTTAATATACAGTATAGATGACATTGTTACTATTTTAATTTATTTTTTACATATTAAACCTATCAATCAAGTTTTAACTAAATTGTAAAATTACTAAAAACGTGTTACTTTTACAAATAAACAAATATCATCTTGAGAATATTATTATTTTTATATAATTTTAAAAAATACATAAACATGTAAATTAAAATATATATTAAAATTATTTTCAATGTTTATAGTAGTTTCAACCTTTTTTTTTATTTAAATTTGCACCAGTCTTTGACATAATTTGGCGAATAGGAATCTTCTTTCCATAAAATTCAAAGACGGAAAAGCAATATTCCGCAGCTTTTGGGTACCACTTTCTAAATTTCCTAATTTATTGTAGGTTTCACGTGCTCGAAGATTCCGGGGTGCTATCATTTTTTTCGAGTGTAACCGACTCCTGAATTTAATTTTATTTTGAGTAATCGAGACTTTGAAATTATGATGAGAAAAAATCTAAAAATTCTCTACTTAATATAATTTCGTAAGTAGACGATCATGTTCCTATCTCAAAAGATTAGTACGAATTCTTTTGCGTAATTGGTTCATAACTATGGTGTGTGTTCGGGATTCATAATATGTAGAGTCAAACAAATATATATGTATAAATCTGAAAATTGATTTGAACAGTAACGTCCGATTTGGTTCTATTAAATTCAATTCTATTCCGATTTGTTTATTGTTAAAATTTATTCGATTCAGTATGGTTTATTATTCAAAAAATAAAAAGAGTTATCTGAATCAAACTTTATTTTCTTTTTAATTTGAAACTTTCTTTTATTATAACTTTTATATTCATCAATTTAACGAGTCAAAAATACAAGTTGAATAGTTTGAGGCGTGTTGGACTAGACCTGACCATGGGTTGGGTAGAGACAAGTTTATGTAAAATTTTAGGCCTGAGCCTGACTTAAAAAATAGGCCTAAAAATTCTACCTAAGGTTGTTCCAAATTAAAATGCTAAACTTAAGGCTGTTCCAAATTAAAATGCTAAACTTGAGCCTGACCCGGCCCACCCGTATTAAATTTTATTAGATAATTTTTATATAAAAATTTTAAAACTATAATACATTAAATACACTAAAAACATTAAAACAAATGTTTCTCAACAAATTGAAAATACATTGAAAAAGAGTCTTTATACTTAAATATCACTAAAATAATTACAATTTAACAAGCAAATGCCTCTAAAATAATAGTAAAAATAATAATAAAACAAAAGTTATACAATATCAAAACAATAACAACAAAATAGTAGCAATATAATAGCGAGATGGTAGTGAAACAACAATAAAACAGTTGATTTAGGCTGGGCCAACAAATCCTACCTTAGATCGACCTATTTAGAAAATGAACGTTGGTTTTTTCTTCAAACTCATTTTTCGGGCCTATATTTTTTCTCAAACCCTACTACATTTTAGGCAAGCTTTTGGACCTGGACAAGTAGCCCGACCCATATTCAAGTCTATGTTGGACACTATCCTTATGAATATTTCACCGTATAGCGTATATCTCATGATTCAACAAGCTCTCTCATTACTAAACGAGAACAAGAATCAACAGTAGAATGCAATAGAAAAATACTCAACAAACTCATAAAAGAGGAATGTGAGGAGAATGATTATTTTTTTTTGAGAATAAAACATAATCAAACTAAATTAATCTAACATAAATGAATAATTTGTTGCTCTAGCAATCTCAACAACAACTGGAAGCTCCTTTAGGCTGTCTTCGAACACTTGCACAGCTAAGTTCCTCTCTGATGTCATCTTGGCTAATTGATCTGCAACTCGATTTATTTCTCTTGGAATATACTTAATTTCCCGTTGCTCAATGGTCTGTAAAGTCATATGCATCCTTCTAACCAAGACTGAAGTTAATTAAGTCAGATGAATATCTTGAAGGGTTTCGACCGCCTCTAAGTTATTTGTATGGATCAAAACCTTTTTGTGCCCCTCTTTTTGGATGAGAGTCAGACCATATAAAATTCCCCAGGGTTCAGCATAAAAAACTGAGCAAAATCCCAAATACCGATTATATCCAGAGATCCATTAACCATCTTGTTATTATACCAACCCCGACAGCAGCCCACCCTACATTCAACTTAACAACTCCGTCAGTATATAAATGAATCCAGTTACCTGTCTGTACAGACTTATGAGCATATTTAAGGTGTCCAAACGAATCCTGCTTAAGTGCTCAAATATATTGTTTTGCCAGCTCATCGAAGACTTAATAGTCTCAACATAATTCCAAGTTATTCCTTGAAAAATAAAGAGATTCATATTTTTCTATATGCGTCATGCGGTTAAACCAAAAAGACTAGACCAGAGAACCCCCATATTCGTCAACCATATTGTAGAGCACAAACTGGTCTCCATCCACTCGAAAAGATTATCAAAAAACATTAAGTTATATACTTTTATAAGAGTTCAAATGCAATTTAACCCTTATATTGGATTATATCTTTATGGTTTTCAAAAGGACTAAATTGAAATTCTAGTATTTTTGAGAGGCCAAACTATAATTTATCACATATTAACTTAAAATTTTATAATTTTTTGAGGGCCTAAAGAAGCAACTTCTCATTTTAGTTCGCCCCGTTGTGACATCAACTTAGTTAAGGGCTTAATATGACATTGTTACTAATTTAATTTAATTTTTTACGGTTTAATTAAGTTAGTTTCACCCACTAATCTAATCTTAACTCAATTGTTAAATTATTAAAAACGCATTACTTTTACAAATAAACAAATATTATGTTGAAAATGTTTTTATTTTTATATAATTTTTAAAAAATACGTAAACATGTAAATTAAAATTTATGTTAAAAACTATTTTCAATGTTTATAGTATTTTCAACTTTTTTTTATTTAATTAAAATTTATGTTAAAAATTATTTTCAATGTTTATAGTATTTTCAATTTTTTTATTATTTAAATTTGCACCAGTGTTTGACTTTCCATGAAATTCAAAGACAAAAAAGAAATATTCCATAGCTTTTATACAACAAAAATATTTAGATTGAGCGAATTTTGTTATTTGTTTCAAAGGATTTTTTCTTGTGGGGTTTCAAGTTTTCTTTTAATTTTCTCCAGTCTTTTGTACTCTCATTTATTATAATGAAATCTATTGTTACTCGTAATTTTTTATCCTTTTTTAAAAAAATTTTCCACTTAAAATTTACGTGTTTGATCTTTTATATTCTTATTTTCTTCACTTTATTTATTGTTTAATCATGTTTATTCTATACACTTAATATTAGTACGGAAGAAGCAATGAGAAAGGTGAAGATAGACCATAAAAAATATAAAGAGATGTACTAAATTTATTATTGAAATTAATTTATTAATTAATGAATTTCAATCAAATGCATTTATTATTATAATACAAAAGTCAAATGAGATGATTTGTCCATTAGAAAAAAAAAATAGGGGCACGTTTGGTTCGCTGTATTGAATTAGAGCTGTATTGGATTAGAGGTGTAATGGATTAGAGGTGTAATGGAATAGAGGTGTAATAGCAAATCAACTGTTTGGTTGAATGTAATGGACTAGAGGCGTAATAGTAATCTTGTGTTTGGTTGAATGGAATAGAGGTGTAATAGCATAATGGAAAAAACTAAAATGACTAGAATACCCTTACCATAAATTTGTTTTGGTAAATGATTATTATTATTGTTATTTAAATTTTAATAAGATTATTAATATCAATAATAAATAATTTAATCATATTTAAACATAATTATTATTAAATATATTATAATTAAAATATATAATTTAATAAAATTCTTAATAATCAATATTCTTATATGAATTTACTCAAATCATAATATATGATACTATAAAATATAAATTAACATAATTATTATTAAATATATTATAATTAAAATATATAATTTAATAATATTATTAATAATCAATATTCTTATATGAATTTACTCAAATCATAATATATGACTGTTATTGCTTGTGATATTCTTATATAAGAATAATTAATATTCTTATATATTATTCATGTCTGAATATAATGCTCTCATACAAAATTTTCCAATTCATAATTGTTCTACAATTTGAAAAATGAATCTTTTTAGATGCTTAATTCAGGGCAATGTTAGAAAAGCAAATATCAATTCCCATCATCATGTCAAACCTTTAGGTTGAACAAAAGAGTAAAAAGGGCACTGCAGCTTTAAGATTTGAATTAACAATACAACTCTGATTCACTTTAGCAGTCATTCCTCCCTAAAAACACAGATATGAATTATCAGTCTTAAAAAGAACAACAGCTCAATTTTACTAGATAGAGATTTGCATTCATCAAAATCCATACAGGTCTGGCAACAAAATACCCCTCCCCTACTACTGTCTCATAAAAGGAAAGAGAATAAAAACACCACCTTAGAGTTCCAGAGTAATAATATAACACTGTATAGCTGACATATTTCATAACGTTTTCATCTAAATTACATGTCCAAGGACCATGACATAAACAAATGCCTGGACCATGCTTTACACTGAATAACACGATCGCCCAAATAAGTAGCATTTGATTTCAGTAACTAATGAACACATACAACAGGTACTTCGAGTGCAAAGTTCATGAATTTCTTCATAAGTCCACATCTGCCATTATCACACTTTGTCAGTAGTCAGTTGCCGGTATTGCCATTTCGAATTGCACGACGAAACTCAGCTAAGAAATCCATCTGTGAGCCAGATGAAGGCCCAGTATTGTTTGCTGGGGACATCATCTGAGGAAAAGCAAGTCAAATGCATAAGGAATGGGGACCGTGAGAAGAAGAAGAGGTGAAGGATGAAAGAATACCTGATGGGGAAGTCTGAAATTCCTCCAGGCTGAATCACTAATTCCAGAGTATAGAACTGGTCTTTTTGAAACAAGGAAAACCACAGTAAAAGGAAACAACCATTATGGAAGAAAATATCCATCAATAAACAAGAATGGAAACAAGGTCAGACATAAGGAGAAATAGGAGAAACAAAAAATAGAAATAAAAAACGACATGACAAAGGATGCCCAATATGACACTCCCAAGATCCTCTAAACAACAGGCAGCAAACACAGAACTGCTTGCAACCACAAACTAAAAGAACAAAGATAAGCATATTATGCGAGCAAAAAGAAAAAAAGAAGAAGCAAAATATGCTATAGCCTATAGGTACATTTCGACATAAAACTTGCTGCCATACTAAAATCCATATCAAATTAAATAACCTACAATTTAAACAATGACTTTGCTCTAATACTGGGAAATCACATCAATGCATATCAAGATACACACTAAATATACAAGAAGGAAGACATCTGATATTGAAATACCATCAATCTGCAAAGATGATCTCTTTACAATAAAGTCTCTATAGCTATTCATACAAGAATATGTATAACAGCTTCGACTAACAGCTACTATTAACTCCTTAGCAGACTATAATGGATAGCAAATAGTTACAATTGAACCAATTGTATAACAGCTTCGACTAACAGCTACTCTTGACTAACAGCTACTGACTATCCTTAACAATGCAGCAATGCTCGTGCGATCAATCTCAGGCATCCAATAAGAACCTTCAAAATTTTTCATACAAAGAAATACTAAGAACAACCCTCTACTTGGAGAAGCTAAATAACAATTAATCCAAAACAAAAAGAAAACTAAAACTAACAGATGCTCCCTTTTCAAAGAAAAAAAGAATAAACAATAGAAAATTGTATTCCATCTTAGTTAAGGTTATTCATTCAACCATCTGGGCTAAACCCAATTAGAAAAAGCAGAGAAACAACATTTACAAACTTTCCAGTTCCTTTTCCTTGGTTTTCAATGCAACCAAACAGATATTTAACACGAGAAAGAAAAAATAATAAGAATTACCTGGGAAGATAAGAATTGAAACTGGTTGTCTTCTGGTTCAATTTTAGGGTATTTTATCAGCCCCTCCATTGATTCTTTTCATTTGGTTTCAACAAAATAAAAAAAATTTCAAGGAACTACAACGAGAAATAAAGATAATGATAACATATATCCGATATTCATAACTCATCACAGATTCGACAGAAAAAATAACTAAACGAGCAGCAAAATTCAACGAAAACGATAAAGAAATAAACTGCTGATAGAAAGGTATTTGACTTATAGTTTTTGTGCGAAACTGAGATTAATATTTTGGATTCGATCAAACAACAAAAATTTGGAGCTATAATGATACAAAAAGAAAAGAAAAGGTTGAGAAGGAGCAAATCGGTTGTAAAGAAAAATAAAATAAAAGGTGAAGCCTGGGAGGGTAAAACAGGGAGGGTAAACTGAAGGATCGCCTAAACGGAGCAAAAGGGAGGTATTAGAAATCGGTGGATTTCACCGATTAGGTCAGTAATGGTTTAGCCCCGTAATAGCAATACATTGAACCAAACAACGGATTAGAGGCGTAATAAGTGGGGCCCACGATGCCAATACACCCAACCAAACATGCTGTAGTTGTACAACATTTATTAATTCGTTATTATCTTATTGCCATTTTGCTGCTATTTTATTATTATTTAAATATTATATAATTTTTATTTTATTGTTAATTTTATTATTATTTTATTATTTTATTGTTATTAATACTAAGTTGTAACTATATTCGTATTAATTAAGTATAAATACTTTTAATGCATTTTCAATCTATTAGGATGTGTCTTAATATTTTTAGTGTATTTGATGTATTATATTTTTAAATTTATTTATATGTAAAAAATTTAAAAAAATTAATACTAACAAGTCGAGTCGAGCTTAACCTTTTTAATCTGGGTCGAGATTGAATAGAGTTTTAAACCTATTTTTCAAATCAAACCGAACTCAAACCTAAAAAGCGTACTTAAAATTTTGCATCGATCCAACCCCAACCCGACCCAATAAACTTTACTTCCCGGCTTAGAGTATATTAAAATAAAAGACTACAAAAACTTTATATTAATTTTGTATTAGTATACTATATTAATATAATAATAATTAATGTTTTTTTATAATTTGTATGATTCATGTTTTTCATCACAAGTTAGAAATTTTGGACTTAAAAAAAAAGATTGTTGTAATTTTTTTATCTGAAATTCTTCGATGTTCAGTAGCTACATTGAGTTCGAATGAATATAAAAGCGAGCTAGAACAAATTTCTATTTTGGGGTAAATTTTAAAATTTTATCGAATTTCTTACGATTTGACCCAATAACAAGTGCATTTTTTAATTAATGTTTTGTGAGAAGAAAAATATAAAAATGATTAGCGAGCTTGAGATTAGATACCAGAACTAAGATTTCTTACCTCACCCAATGGTGAGTGCATTTTTTAATTAAAATTTATTGAGAAAAAAATAATTTTTTATATATAAAAAAGGAGGTTCCAAATTAATGTTGTTTATTAATTTATAATTAAAACTTAAATTTAAAATTTTAAGTTAATTAATGAAAAATATTTTTTTGATGTTTATTTTGTGTTTAAATTAAATTTTTATAAAATGATTTTAAGAAATTTATGAAGCAGCAAAAAATAATTTACTCAGAATCAATCAAATACTAGAAAATATTAAATTTTCTATAAATCTTTTTTCCGGAGTTGTTTTCAGCGAATTAAACAAGCCCTAATTTCATATATAAAAATTCAATCATAGAGTGAAAAGAAAAATAGGTCAAATCATGGTTGAAAAATCTAAACCGACTAATTAGACCAGTTCAATATAGACACGATCATTTATCCGATTCAATATGTATCTTAAAATAAAAAAAAATTTATTGGCCCTACGAGAGAATAGTTCAACCAATTAAATCATTGACGTAAATTGTCACGCTAGCATCTTGATAAGGGACTTAGTGATCATTGAAAGCCACCTTAACAAGAATATAAGGATTGGTAAAAATATCTCTCCAATTTTTCTCAATTTTGAAAAAAAGCAAATTGGTCCTTTTAAAATTTTTTAGAGCAATTTAATCCTTGTCAATTTCAAAAGTGAGCAATTAAGGACAATTAATCACAACATTAACATATTCACTCAATTGTACATAATTTCAATTGGTATAATAACAAATTTAGCTTCCGGTGTTTACATATTTTGTCAATTTGGTCTAGATTCTAAAAAATTCAACAAATTTAGGGTGAGTTTGGAGGGGCGGTGCGTTTACTTGCGGTTAGTGTAAAAACAGCGCTGGCGGTGAGATTAAATACTGTAGTGATACTGTAACCTGAGACAAAAAGTAAGCTAAATGCATCGCACCGCACCCAATCGCCCATCTAAACTAAGCCTTAGTCTCAATATTTACACGTTTGAATAAATGCTGTTGGTTAAGTTTGTTAAATTATTACCAAATTGACTGAATATGTATACTTTGACGGATAAATTTGTTATTATACCAATCAAAATTGTGTACAATTGAAAAATATTGACATCGTAATTAATTGTCCTTAATTACTCCGATTTTTCTAAAAGAAACCAATTTACTCAATTTTAAAATTGAAAGGGATTGGAGAAATCTTTTTACTTTTAGGATTTAACGATCAAAACACTTAACATATCAATTTTGTTGGTGTAAGAACCAGGGGAGAAGCCAATTTTCTTTTGGGGAGCGAAATTAAATTTTATATTTTTACGATAGTAAAAATGCAATTCACCACTTTAATAACCTATATCTTTATAATTTTTAAATGATTAAATCAAACTTTTATCATTTTTGGGAGCCAAAGTGTAATTTTACCATTACTAATTTAAAAATTTATAAATTTTAAAGAGCCTAAATAAAAATTTTTCTATGTTAGGAGGCAAGTAGATCTGTTTATGGGTCAGGCTACCTGCCCAGACCTAAAAGCTGTCCTGAAATTTGAGAGGATTCAAGTATTAAGCCTAAAAAATGGGCTTAGAAAAAAATAGGCCCGTTTAAACTATGGGCTCGGGCTTCATCACTGTTAAGAACTTATTTGAGTATAAAAGATTCAAAGGAATTTAATTGAATTTTTTTCTTTCATACCATTAAACCCTAAAAGTTAAAGTGATAAATATTAGTTTTATATTTTTCTTTCCAAAATATTTCTTTCAAGTGATGATTATTATAATAAGAAGGTTATTGTGATTTTTTTTTACGAAAATCAGTTGATGTAATATTTTTGTATTAGATAGTATATTAAGCATGTAAAGTTAAATAAAAATTAAAATAATTGCAAAGATAAATGTTTAATTAATAATATTCTAAGTGTTAAAATGAATAGAAAAGTTAATTTTGTCCTTCTTCTTCGACATTTGGAATATTGTGGCTGTTATTTAAAAATAAAAAATAAAAATAAAAAATATTAAATTTGATAATATGATATAATAAATTTATAAATTAAATTTTAAATATGATTATCATTTTATTATATTATTAAATATTGTCAATGTATCAATAAAAACAAAAATGTATATGTATATCTTTTTTAGAAAAAAAAATTAATTTGATTTTATTGAAAAAGTTATGAAAGAAATAGAAAATATTTCCGTAGTTTTTTTATACAAGTAAAAGTTTAATCACTTATTGTGAAGAAATCTATCTCTAAACTATTACCTTTCGCGGTTTGCGGCTAAGGTTGTGAGTGCAAGTTTGCCGTTGCTTTGTCAAGTTGCTAGCGAAAGTTATTGTTTTGTTTGATTGGTTCTGTCACTTCTTGATTTTGTTGGGGATGGATGAGACATTGCAAGGGCTATCTTTGCATGAGAAAGAGAATGTTGACCTTGTGCTTGATGGAGATATTGGGAGTGGGGGATGAAATCAACTATGATTTTACCTTGTGGATAAGTTTTTGAGAGAAAGGGCCGTTAAATTTAATGCCATGGAATGTACTCTCTTTGAGCTATAGCGCCCGTTAATAGGGGCCACGATTAAACCGATGGGGGAGAGTGGCTTGTATTTAATCGTATTCTATCATATCATTTATTTGAAGATGATTTTTTGGGGACTCTGATCATTTAGTAATTATATTTTAGTTGTTCATCAATGTTGTGTCAAGATTCAAATCTATATTTTCTCCATGAAAATGTAATATATTTTACTATTACACTCGATCACTTATCGGTGTGCATCCATATCTTAATGATATTAAATTTTGCAAAATATAGTTTTCATATATCACACTAAATTGTAATTTGTGACTGTTGGCCAAAAAAAAAATTTGTAAATTGTGATAATAAATTTCATATGGTGGCATAAGGCCCACCTTACCATGGAAAACCCAATATCATGCACCTAACACCACAACTAGCAGAAAAGCTGCTAACGACGCCGTTTTCTATCGTAACGAATAAATACAAAGCATGCAACCGAAGGACACTCGAAACAAAAAGAAAAGAACGAATGCCAAAAAGATCTGCTTCTCGTACCACCCAATCATACAAAACCTGTCGTTTTCATTTCACGGAAGGGTTTTTGTAGGGTTTTTCATTTTCTTTTATATCTTTCTTCTTTTCCTTCATTCAATTTCTGTAGAAAGTAACGATAAAAAGGGGGAAAAAAGGGAGAAAATGGGTTCGTTGAGAGATGAGGAACAGAGAGTAATGGGAAAAGAAGAAGTGGAAGAAGAAGAGAAGGAAGAGGAAGAGCCTATATTAAAACAACAAAACCAAAGGTTTTGTATGTTTCCCATTACCTATCAACCACTTTGGGAGATGTACAAGAAGGCTGAGGCTAGTTTTTGGACTGGTACTACCTATTTTCCTCTGTTTTCAGAATTTTATTGGTCATTTTTTGTGTTATTTTTTTTCTTCTCTAACTTGGGATTTTGATGTTGTTTTTGTTTGTTTGAAGTTGGGTTTGTTTTAGATTTTATGAACTTTGCTTTGTATGAATGGAATGGGAAGTCAAATTAATGGCTGGAGGCAGAGGGTTAAAGAAAAGTGGGTTGTTTGCATGGTTGAATTTTGGAATTGACTGTTGCATTGGCAATTTTGGTATCAACATCATTGTTGTTATACTGTTCATATGTTGTAATGGTTTTGAATTTTTTTTTTTAAATTTTTGTTGGCTGGCAGTCATGAGAAAAAGCATTCAAACCATTAGTTATCCCTCCAAATAAGATAACGAAAAGCTACCTTCTGTAAATGTTGATATAGACTTCTTTTCATGTTCTTGGAACTGTTTTCTTTTTCTCTTATCACGCTCCTTCATTGTTTTGTTATAATGTAGTCATGCAGGAAGGATTATTGGTTAATTGAAATGAATTTTTATTGCATAGAAGTTGACCTCCAAACTTAAAGAACAATTAATCTGATTGATGTTTCTTAGGAAATTTAACCTTAGCAATCTTGTATAAATAGTGCAATGAGCCTTTTTTCCATTCTTCTTTGTAAGCTTTTTTACCCCTTAATTTGGATCTTTTATCTGTGTATACCGACTTCCTATTATGTATTACTATTCATATCTTCTTTACCTTGTCCAGTAATTTCCTTCCCCTTGGTTTGACCTCATTCTCATCATTTTTTAATGTTATTGCAGCTGAGGAGGTTGATCTCTCACAAGACGTGCAGCATTGGGAAACCTTGTCTAGCTCAGAAAAACACTTCATAAGCCATGTGCTGGCCTTTTTTGCTGCATCTGATGGGATAGTTTTGGAGAACTTGGCTGCAAGATTCCTAAATGATGTTCAAATTCCAGAGGTAGGTATTTGTTAAGTTGTTTTGCAGGCTATTCTATGAATGCCTGTGAGTACCGATGGGACTAGTATCTTTAATTATACTTTTCATGTCTGGTTTTGCAATTTAGGATAACTTCATTCTTATATGAATGACTATAATAGGAGAATCATATTGCAACGGTGTTGGGTCTGGTGGGTAATATCAGGATAATGTTCTGTTTAATTCTTAATGATTTTGCCTGCTTAGCTAGTTTTAGACTTAAAGGCCGTTAATGACCAGTTTGTTTTACATTAAGGTAGGGGATACTTGTTTGGAAACCAGTAATCAGCCTTGTTCTTTCAAGTTTTTTTTTTAATCTAATATCAGGTTTCCCATTCTCTCAGGCCCGGGCATTCTACGGATTTCAAATTGCTATGGAGAATATCCATTCTGGTAGAAAATTGATCATTTACTAGAATTGTTTATCTTCACATCTAATGTGTGCCACCATTTAGATGTTACTACAAGAAAGTTCTTGGCCAATTTAGCCTGTCAAGGGCTTGCAGGTTTTGGTATAATCTAGCTTACAGCCACATTTCAGACTTCTGGAGAAAGCCCTCTCTAATGATTACAAATGACTTTTGGTGCTTGAAAAGTAAAGATGAGTCCAGCCTCTTGTTCAGTCTTGGTCCCAGTTAATCTTTATTGAGGTTGTCAAACTCGTTTTTAGGTTATTTTAGGGCTTGGTTTAACCTTCAAGAGTCAGTTGTTGGTTGGGCTAGATTGTCAGACTTATTTGGCCTTAACTGTCAACACAAGACTGCAGCCTAGTAAGCATTTACTAAGTTGTGGTCTTTCTGATGATTTCCCAGTATCTTGAATTAGAGTTACCTGATTGAGAATATTTTCTGCTGCCAATGGTTAGAAATGTACAGCTTGCTTTTGGAGACATATATCAAGGATTCCAAAGAAAAACATCGATTGTTCAATGCTATTGAAAGCATCCCTTGCGTCAGTAAGAAGGCTAAATGGGCTATGGATTGGATTCAGAGGTATTACTTTCATGTCCTGCTCTCTGGGGACTTAATATATTAAGCCAAAGGAGAAATTTGGTTAAAGAATTCTCAACATGTTGGACTAGAAGTTCAATAGAACATTTTTACCAAGGTTTTTCTAGCTTTAATTGATCATTGTGCCTGTTAGATATATTTAAGGCAGAATTTTTGTCCTAGATATGGTAGAACTTGATTTGCAATGATCATGTATGGATCAAATATTGAGCTCAGTAGCCTTGGCTCCTTTCTGCACCATTGAATAGCTGGAATTTGTTTGGTCAGCATCTTTGTGGTTCTCAAGCGTATTTACAGTTTAAACTAGCTATCGTTAAGTCAAAGCACTGCAGTACCTTTCTTTCTTTAAAAGGTCTCTTTGGTTTTGTCTGTATGCAGTTCCACTTCATTTGCAGAGAGACTTGTGGCTTTTGCATGTATTGAAGGAATCTTCTTTTCTGGAAGGTAATCTTCTTTATCCATTAGGTTCTTTCTGTTTCTAGAGTTTGTGTTTCTTATACTTTTCTACTATGAAGTTTAATTTTCTTTATCCATTAGGTTCTTTCTGTTTCTAGAGTTTGTGTTTCTTATACTTTTCTACTATGAAGTTTGATTTAATTTTTTAACATTTCCTTTTTATTGATTAATCATTGAGCTTTTCAGCTTTTGTGCCATTTTCTGGCTTAAAAAGAGGGGACTGATGCCTGGTTTGACATTCTCAAATGAGCTTATATCTAGAGATGAGGGGCTTCACTGTGACTTTGCTTGCCTTCTTTACGGGTAGCTTTGTATTTTTTTATTTTTATTAAAATATATTTGAAAACGATAATAGAACTTTTGCTGCTACTTTTTTTTTTTTGGGGGGGGGGACCATTGGCTGGGGTTTGGCTCCACTTCATTACTTTTTCATTCATTAATATCCAGTGCATGTTTAATCACCATTCACAAGTTGATTTTCACATTTAATAGATGAATCTTACATGGGTCCTACACATTTGAATGGTGATGATCATTGTATAGGATGTTAATGGATGAAAAAGTAATGGAGTGAATCTTAACCCTATTGGCTGGATATGTGGGTTGTATTTAAGAAGATATGGAATTTGAATGCACCTGCTTACAGGTTGCTGCAGAAGCAACTTAAATGGCAAAAAGTCCATCATATTGTTCATGAAGCAGTGGAAATCGAGACTGAGTTCGTGTGTGAAGCTCTTCCTTGTGCACTTCTTGGCATGAACTCGACACTCATGAGCCAGTACATTAAGTTCGTTGCTGATCGTCTTCTGGTATATTTCTGTTAATTTGTTTATTTTTTAACAGTTCATTTTGATAATTCTAGCTTGATATCTTGAACCACCTAGAATGAAAAATATTTAACAAATTCATATTTGAATATTATACGGATACACCAAAACACACATTTATATTAATTCCATATAACTTGTAATCTTATTTCTTAATCCTAAACTGATATAACTTTATCCGAAATAAGAAGAGATGTTTTAACACGTGACTAATAGATCATTTGACTTTCAAATTTGATCATTCTTTGTTGATGTAATACACTGAAATCCAAAAACATATTTGCATGATCATGAAATGTTACTAGTATCATCAATAGGATCATTTGTATATTTGCTTCAAGATTTTCCCTTAAAATTATATTTCTTCATGAATGAATTGCTCAAAATTTTAACTTCAAGTGGGTAAAGAAATCTAGTTTACATTTATAAAATCTTTAATCTGTTTTTTTAAAGAAAATTTCAGGGATTTGACAGGAAAAAGGTGTATTACCATTCTGAAATATATGATTTTGCAGGATGATTTTCCTGATTAAAAGAAATGATTTTTTGAGAACTTAAAAAGATATCTTTCATAGTTGAAATGGCTTTGTTGGGTGTAAAGAACTAAATTAGTGACTTGTTTCCCACTTATTTGCAGGTTTCATTGGGCTGTCAAAGAAAGTACAGCGTCGAAAATCCCTTTGATTGGATGGAATTTATATCTTTACAGTAAGTATTAATAGCCCATATTGCTGCATTTTTTTGGTTTTAAGTTATTGGATTATATAAAAGTAATGTCAATTGCAACATCTTTTATTAAGCTGACGTCCTGAAGTTGGACTCTACTACACCTAATTAAGACACAGACACCCTTTTGTCAGTGGCATTCTTTCTACCATATTTGGTTCCCTTTTTTGAACTTTTTGATTTGAATGATTCTTGCTCTTGACGGGACCCATCTAACATTGGTCCCAAAGGAATTATTGCAGAAATGAGACATGTATGTGAAATGTGAGTGTCTATATAAGTCTTCCCTTCTAACATCACCATGATAACATATAGGTAAGGAATTTGTGTGGTAAGGGATTGTAACAGTCATTGACTTTTTCGAGTATTGATTAATCATATAGTTAACACCCCCCCTTTTTTTGAGAGCAAGTGCTTGTCAAGCTTAGCTGTGTGAGTAATGATAGTATTCAACTGTTGACTTGCTGCATTTTGTATTCTAGTGTGTGCATAACCTATGGTGATTAGGTCTATATTATCGTTTATGACATATTTAGAGTCTTAATCTTCTTAAACGTGTTTTTGACTTCGCAGAGGAAAAGCTAACTTCTTTGAGAGGAGGGTTGGTGATTATCAGAAAGCATCTGTTATGTCAAGCCTTCAAAACGGAGGTAAAAACTACGTTTTCAAACTAGACGAAGACTTCTAAATCACCCCCATCGATCTAATTTCCATTTTGTTGCACACTGCAAGTATTATATAGATGCTGCCTGTTATGGGTATCAAAATATTCTTTGTAGTAGGTCTGTTTGTCTATAATATCGTTTCATTATGCCATAAATTCCAAAACATCAGTTCACCGCCTGCAACAATAAAAGCTTAAATCATGTATGTATGTATATTATGCCATGGCATTATTAGACTTTTACCATGTGCGATAATAATAATCATTTTGGATGCATATTGTTGTCCCTTATCGAAATTTTTAAGTGCCTGTCATATTCCAAGAGGTACTACGTATCTTTTATTCCCTTATTTGCTTTCATATGGTGGAAAGTCTATATTATCATTATCTAGTTTGCACTTTGCAATTGCTTATGTCTTACTTCCACTTCAATTCACTAAAATATTTATTCAATACATATCAAACTAGGTAAGTTACATAATGCATATGTGGCTGCCAATTCCATACTATATGAAACCTGAATAATAATAATAATAAAATAGTATGAGAGTTGAAGAGTTCAAATAATTAATTGAAATGTTATTTTCCTTTTGCCCCTTTTAGTGTGTGGTGCAAGGCACAACCTTGATTTTTAAACTTTAGTATTTGCAGCTTAGCAAGGATGAAAGGCATTGAGGGTCATCCTAGTCAATAATGGTCTTGTTTATTATTATTAAGGGGTAGGGCGAAGGGGAGGGGTTGTCTAGATCTGAATTCAGTACTTGATGTTAACAAGGACTTAACAAAGCAGGTTATTTGCTACTACATAAGTAGCGAGTAGAGGTAAAAGTATCATGAAGACCTTTGTACTAAGAGTTAGATTGCATTTTATTTCTCTATTAAAAAATTGGACAAATTAGTCCCTATATATTAGATCAAAGAGCAAACCGATCCTTTCTGTTAAAAATTTCATTCATTTGTACTGTTAAAAACTGACATACCTTATGGAATAACCAAATAGTGGCATGTCACGCGTACTTCATATTGATGTACAATAATCAATTTTTAATAGTAGAAATGAATGAAATTTTTAACTCAAGGATCAATTTGCTCTTTAATATAATATTCAAGGACTAATTTATCCATTTTTTAAGTAGATGAGGTAAAATAAAATTTAACTTCTAGTACAAAGGTCTTTATAGTACTTTTACTGTTAGTAAACACGTAATAATGGTCTTGTTTACTATTATTATTAGTATTAAGGGTAGGGGAAGATGAGGGGTGTCCAGATTTAGACTCGAGATTTGATGTCAATAAACACTTGAGCGATGTAAGTTATTTGTCTCTACACCGGTGATTAGTCTTGTTAGTAATGCTAATAAAATAGAAGAAATTTAAGTTATGAAACATCATAGGCACAAAAAATAGCAAAAACCAATTAATGAAGGGTCTAAATGCATTTAATTTACTGAATTTGGGGTTGGGACGGTCACTCCAGTTTTTGTTTTTTTTCCCTACATTGAGTAAAAGAATGAATTTGTAATAAAAAAAAGTGTAAAGAGGTTGGAGATTTGACAGCTTAGCTGCAAAGAACAGTGATGTAATTATACATTTAGACCCTTTTTGTTTAATATTACTGGGTTTCATCATTATGAACATAACTGTTTTTCAATTATGTTTGCTTGGCTTTGCCGTCTTGGTGTTTTGGTGGTTTGGGGTGTGGGTTAGGCACCCCCTTTTCTATTATATAAATATCAAAATTTGACAAAATTATATTAAAGGACGTGGATACTCATCATCATCTAAAATAGTTGGAATTCTCTGATATTTATTCTTTTACCACTTTTAACAACCCTGCTTCATTTTATCTATCCTGATGAGATCAGATAGTGGTGAGTGGACCATTTCACCTAACTTATTCCTTTGAGTTGGTGTTGGTTTTTGTGTGTTGAAAACGGGTTTTAAAATTTTTAAGTCATTTCGGTTTAAAATATAATTATTTGAATCAAAATGTTTAGATAAGGAACCAATCGAGTATTAGTCTGAAGAGAGATGTTAGATCAATTGATTTGTAAATCAATACGTACTGATTGAATCGGGTTAAAAAAATCAGTTGAAATAAATTTTTTTAAATTTATTTTTTGTAAATTTATTTAATTGAACCGGTGGCTTGATTGGTTTGGCCACCAATCTAATTATGAAAACCTTAGTTTGGAGTTTTGAGTTCGAATTATTTTAGATTTGAGTCAATTTTGGGTTTGTATAATTTTTGACTGAATCATTTTGGGTTTGGTTCATTTGTGTTTGAGAGTTTTTTTTAGTTTGATCATTTTAATAGATGGATTTTGAATTTAAATTTATCAAATTTTCAATTTCAGATCTAAATCGATAGGTGTAACAGTATTCATAGGATCATAAACTAGTAGTTTAGCAGATGATTGGTGCTGAGTTAGCCAAAAACGGTGTCTTAGATTCCTTTTTCTGGCATTAAATATGCAGGTCCTTGTATTATTATATAATTAATTTTTCCCGAGAAACAAACAAAACAAAACAACATATTCTCTTCTTCCTTAAACAAAAAGCACAATCTCACAAAGCCAAAACCAGCATCAAAGTGGAGGATTTTATGGATCTACCACTGCCATTTCTTATTTATTTTTCATATCAATTAATTACTTATTTTATGTGAATGTCAATGTCAATGGTGAAGGTGGAGGGGGTTGAACCGTATTTGTTGAGACTTCGAGGATAATGATAGGGTGGCCCCAATACATCACTTTCCCCTAACTAATAAGCCCTAACAGATTAAAGTCACCTCCACTTCGTCCTTTACCTACCACCTTCATGATGCTTGAATCAGGGGCGGAGTTAGAGAGTTGTCTTGATCTATCTTAAAATGAAAAGTTTCATAACATATTAAAATTTATGAAATTTTAAATTGATAATAGTAAAATTTATTTTTATCATTTATCATATTTAATTTTTTAAAAATTATAAAGATATCAACTTTTTTTTTTAAATAATTTCATTATAAGTTCTGATCATATCTGTTCTTTTTAACTCATAGCTCCTCCTCTATCCTTAAATAGGAGAATAACACGTTTCATCACACTTAAACCCACTTTCTCCTACATTGGCAACAATGCTTATACCAATAGAGTTAAGACTCAATCGACAAAAATATAGACTATTAAAATAGTAAAATTATATTTTTATATAGACAATCTGCTGGATGATATGAATATACAAATATAATTAATATATGGAAATTTATATATTTTATATAAAAAGTTATATTTCAATGTAAAAAAAGATAAGGTTCTCTCTTTTTTCCACCTTCCAATTCCTTTCCTGCAGCTAATATGTGCCAATATTATGATTATCACTTAAGGAGTAGGAATTGAGGGGCCAATTCTCATCCCCCTGTCATCGTCTTTACCTACCCTAACCACTAGAGTTTTATTTTATTTTATTTTTATTTTTTTTAATTTTTTAAAGTACACTTTATACTCCAATTGAGGTTTAATTTCACTCTAAGTACTTATCTTCTTCAAACTCTTAGGAATTTAGTCTCTCGTGTGATTAATGGATTTTTGTTGAATTGAATTTGAAATTATAACTGGTTAAAATATGTCATACATCCATGTACTCTTTGTAAATTTAGAATTTGATTCTTATACTTTTGAGATTTCAAAATTTAGGTTCAATTGTTAATATTGTTAAAATTATTTTGTTAAATTCAGATTCATTACAATGTCCTTTTCTTAATTACCACACAATGAGTTTTTTTTTTAAACAAAAAAAATAAACAGTACTAACAATTAGACTTGAAATTTAAAAAATAGAGAACTAAATTCCTAGAATTAAAACCAGAACCAAAAGAGATTAAAATTTGAAATGTTTGAAGAGTACAGGGACTTAATACAAAATTAGACCTCCAATCGATTTTTTCCTTCCCATTTCCTCCATTGAAGAAGACAACATATTTGGGGGTTAGTGTGAAGTATACACAATAATAGTTTTTTGGTATCAAACATATAAAGGAGTTTGGATGTTTGTAAGTCTTCCATTTTGTGTGGTGAGCGGTGGGTCCTTTTTTTTTTTTTGAGTTTTTATGATTCCTTAAACTTAATTTTATCTAATAAAGAAAGGTTTAACCCTACAATATCTGTTCATGCAAATTCCTACCTAACCCCTACCTTTTCCCTTTCATTTTAATCATAACTTAATTAGTATAAATATTTTTGTTTATGTAAAAAGACGTGAGTTTAAGTACACTGAAATGCATTATACTTTTATTTATGGGTTAGGGAGAGACTATAAGTAGTTTTAGATATGAAGTAAAAACAAAACAAATATGATTAGAACTTATAATGAGATTATTAAAAAACTATATTATGTTAATTAATATCTAATTAAATCTTAGCTTGTTGTGTTTATTATATTATTTTTGATAAGATTAATAAAGAATCAAACTCGAGATTTGTGTCAACTAAATATTTAAATTCAAATGATTTAGTCGATTATGTATTTATATTATATTTAAATATCTAATTAAGTTATTATTATAAGCTAACTAAATACTAATTTAATTATAAAATAATTAAAAAGTTAACCTGTTTAAAAAATAACAAATATTATTATAAAGATGTTTCTGCATCGTTGGACATTATCTTAATATTATTTATAGATTTTAACAAAATTTAATATTAATGAAATCTGATTTTATATTTTTAGGGGGTTGGTCCAAAATTACTTAGCGGACAATTTTACCCTCTTAAATACCAATTTTTAATTAAAAGAACTATTCTTATTTAAATTTCCTCAAAAAAAAATATTCTTTATTTAAATCTGTAATACAGTCATACCATGTGGGCACTGCTCCCATGATTTAAGCAATGAAATTAAAACATTATTAGAATAACATATATATTGACCTAATTATTATTATTATTATTATTATTTAATATTAACATAAAATATTGCAAACTAAGAGATCCATTCAATTGCTAATTTATATATATATATATTATTTCTCGATATGGAGTGCAGGTTAAAATTCTTTTCTAATTATCATTTAATATAAATTAAATTATCTGAAATTGTATAAAAAATATATTTATATGATTATATGTAAAAAATTTATCCAATATTACAAATATTTATTATTAAAATTTTATTAATTAAATACATAGAATAACATTAAAAAGATAAAATCAGTTATTATTAACTGAATTTTAATAGCTTAACTCAAAAAATATATTTTTGAATAAAATTATGGAAATTATAAATTATCATGAAAGAAAAACTATTAAAATGGTGGAAAATATATTTCTGAAGGGTATTTCATATTTAAAGGTTAGAGAGATATTATAAATCATTTTAAATATCGTATAAAAAAGAGCAGATATATATTATGAAAAACTGTTTTATACAAAAATGACATTATCAAATGTTTAAATTATAGGTTATGTCCTTACAATTTTTTTTAATTAGTATTGTTTATAGGGTTAATTTTCTCTCGACAACCCCAGATCGTGGTTAAGATTTTGAATTGGTCCTTCAACTTTAAATCATTTTAATTGAATCTTTAAAAGATCAAATTTCATATCGATTAGTCCTTTTATCAACCCAGCCCATCAATTCAAATGTTAAATGAGACCTCAAAAATGTACATTTAAAACACAAAAATCAAAATGTAAGTGACACATACAATTATGAATTTGATTTGTTGAAAAAACTGAAATAATCATAAATTTTAAGAACACTGGCGATTTTTAGGGAGTTAAATATAAGTTATTAATGCAGAAAGTACATATAAAATTTAATATATTTGTTTTAAATATGTTCCACTTTAAATTTAAGTTAGACTTTGAATCCTAAATTATCGATTAGGCTAATAGAAGGATTTGATTAATACGATACCTATATTTTTTAAAAAGGTACAATAACTTATTTGGTCCTCTAACTTTATAAAAAATTATTTTAGCCATTTATTTTAAATTTTTTTTTGCCTTTTCTAAAAAAAAAATTAACGTATGTTAACTTTGCTGACATGTCATGCACTTGGATTGCCACGTGGATGCAACATCAACAATTAAAAACTTTTTAAAATTTAATTTTTTTTAAAAAGAGTATAAAAATAATTTTTATATTTAAAAAATAATTAATTGCTAACGTGGTATACATGTGGATGCCACATCAGTAATATTAAACGAAGTTAACTTTTCAATTTATTTTAGGGTAATTTGGTTATAAAGTTAGAGGGTCCAAAAAGTTATTATGCCTTTTGGGAATTTAATTAATATGATTGAAGTTAGTACCAATGTAACGTATAAACTATAGTAAGGGACTCATTATGTAAATAACCCATTTAAGAAATGTCTTTGTCTAAAATAACCACCACTGCCTTTCTCCCTATTTGACTTTCTCAAATTATGCCAGATTTATTGCTCAAAATCCAAAAATAAAAGGAAAAACAAAAAAGGACAAGGAAAAATAACTTCAAAAATAATTATAAAAAAAAGGGGCCTCCATTCTTAAGCCTTTTCCCTCAAACTCCACCACTCTTTTCCTCAAAACTGTGATTTTTTTTTTTGCATTACAAAAACAGAAAGGAGCCAAAGGTGGCTGCTTATTGTGGAGCTTTAGACCAATGGAGTTTAGCTTGCAAAGCAGCAGGCTGTGGGAAGAGGTGGTGGAACAAACAAAGGTGGCAAAAGAGAAGGGTATTGATCCTTTGCTTTGGGCTTTACAAGTGTCTTCAAGTTTGGGTACCTCAGGGATTGCTTTGCCTTCAACTGAGTTGGCCCACGTGCTGGTTAACTACATTTGTTGGGATAACAATATCCCAATTCTATGGAAGTTTTTGGATAAAGCTTTGATGATGAAGATCATTCCTCCTTTGCTTGTTATTGCTCTGCTTTCACAAAGGTTGTGTATTTTTCCTTTACTTTCTTGGGTGTTCCTGGTTTTTGAGAGGTTTTAGATTCTGGGTTTTTGTTGAAGTTGTGAGATATTTGTTCATGGATGATGAATAGTTCGATGTGTGTTAATGGTAAATTTGATTCATTTCAAGTCCCTCACTTGTCCCCCCCTTCTAGAGTTTTAATTGGATATTTCAGTTTCTTGGAGATTTAGATAGATTTGAAAAATAATTTAAAAACTAAAAGATTTATCGTTTTATATTTCTTTAAATACAATCTGAAGATGATCTTCGTAGTAATCTATTTT
The DNA here is from genome assembly GCF_007990345.1 of Gossypium hirsutum. Classification (NCBI taxonomy): domain Eukaryota; kingdom Viridiplantae; phylum Streptophyta; class Magnoliopsida; order Malvales; family Malvaceae; genus Gossypium; species Gossypium hirsutum. The sequence goes on from NC_053425.1 coordinate 3,640,841, forward strand.
CTATAGGTTTTTTTTTCTTTATTAGTGATTATGTAGCTTCCTTATTTGTTATTCAGGGTAATGAGAGATTTGATAAGAAAAGGGGAAAGGTATGATAAGTGGAGAACAAAGCATTGGGCTTAAAGTCAAATTCCATCAACTATAGTGGAAAAAGAAAAGTCAGCAACTAGAAAGTCAAACAGTTTATTTAACTGTTCTTAAGCTTTTACTTAAATAGTTTTTGATTCTAATGGCCTCTATTTTCATTCTTTTCCTTTTAGTTTTCTCAACTATTGGATGCTTGCCATTGTGATGCCTGATTAATTAAAATGTCTAGTACTTCAAAAGAAAAGAAATACATTATCCAGTAGGAAACTCTATCGGAGCTTATTTTTTTCTTTATATGTATTTATTCAACTTATTTTCTTATATTTTGGATAAGGGATGTAAATTTGAGTTTCAGGTGGGCAATGCAAATAATATTGTCTTCTAATTTCAATCTGCTATTAGTTAGTGATGGAATTCTTATGGTTCCGATGCTATATTTTTTACATATCTAGTTCTCTCACTTTGTTGGTAAATTTCTTTCTACAGAGTAATTCCGAGTCGGCGTTCCCATCCAGCTGCTTATAGGCTTTACTTGGAACTTCTTAAAAGACATGCTTTTGCACTCAAGTGTCAAATTAATGGACTTGATTACCAAGAGTGAGTTCCTCGAGTTCTTATTGCATGTATTATTTGACACACTTCTACACACACACACACTCACACACAAACAATATAAAAAAAAATCAAACATATATAAATTCAGCTTGCAAAAGATGGTATAGAGAAGAAGATAGGAAAAAATGTTTAGTTTGCAGCTTTGAATATTACATTACAGAAAAGGTCTTTGCGAATGAGTATGAGCTCTACGGTTTTTGTTATAATGTATTATTGCATATCACTATATCTTTATCAGAACTAACTAATTTTGTTTCACGTGCATTATAATAACCAGATTCTGTCTTCAACATGATCATTGTGCTTCAGTTTTAATATCTGAAGATGTGTTAGTATCATAACTAACTCCTAAGTGTTCTTTAGGCTATACTTGCTAGTTTCTTGCTAAACTACACAGAGCCTTTCATGGTTGTTCTGGTAAATCCAAAGGGTTGTTCGCTTAATTTACAAAAGCACTATTTAGATTTTGTTCTCATGACATATTTTAACTATGACATTGTGGAAAATACTTCAACCATGAATACCTTTTACTATCTCATCAACTTTGACCTTTCTAGAACATTTTAGACCATAATATAATGGCTATCAATATTGTATTAGAACAATTAAGGCTCATTGAACCATATAGAATAAGAAAAGAAGAATAGCAGGGGCTTGGAAAATGCAGAAGTAGGTTTGCTACCCAAGAACTTCATGGTATTGGCTCTTATGATTGCTTAATTTGAACAAAAAAAAAAAAGGTTTCATTATTCTGCAATTTTGATGTACATGAACTCAGTTCCCAGACGGAAATTTATATGTTAAAAGTTGTTCCAATCTATGTTAAGTGCAGATTTGACTTTACCCTAATATAACCGTGTTGGACATCGATTAGATGCCTTCAAATCTTTAAAGATATGACTCTTGGACCTTAGTAACCAATGGGGACACTTTTAAAATATTTTATGTTCCTGTGTTGGATATTATTAAGTCTATGATGAGCTTTGATCCTTCAACACCATTCAAATGCTTTTGATTAAAATGACCATTTTAGATTATACCAATTATTATCAGTTTTTGTTTGTAATTTCTGTGCTTTCCCTTCATACAGGGTCATGGAATCAATAGATGCTACTCTTCATCTTTCCGAGATTTTTGGGCTCCAAACAACAGAACCTGCCATTTTGGTGGTTGAGTTCATCTTTTCAATTGTGTGGCAGTTGTTAGATGCATCATTAGATGATGAGGGTTTGCTAGAACTTACTGAGGAAAAGGTGTCTAGATGGGCAATTAAACCTCAAGAAATGGAGATAGATGGTCATGATATGTATGACGAGAAGAATATCGCATATCGTGAGAGGTTGCAGAATTTCAATACTACAATGGCTATTGAGATAATTGGACAATTTCTGCAAAATAAAGTGACTTCTAGGATTCTTTACCTGGCACGGCGAAACATGTATGTATCTTGTTAACTTTCACAACCCCTCTTGACTTTTATGTGTTCTTGTTTGTCCAGTGCATTTTAGTTTTCCAAGCATTGGAGTGGTAAGTGTTCTTATCTTAGTTAATCTCAAAGGAATAAACTGGATACTGTTTCCTCATTGTTTTATCTGTAAGTGCATACATTCAACGAGGTGGGTGTGTATGCATGCATGCTTCTGTATGTGTATCAGAGAAAGTTCTTTAATTATTTGTTTGGTAAATTTAGGTCAGTTATCCTTTCAGGTTCCTTTCTGTTGAGCGTGTTCTATTTGAACAAAACATAACCCTTTTTTTTGGTTTGATTATCGCTTATCAATCTTACACCACTTGTCAGGTCCTCTCATTGGGTAAGCTTCATTCAGAGTTTGGAGCTTCTTGGGGCAAATTCAGCAGCATTGAAAAACTCGAAGGTTTTACCTTCTGAGGCTCTTCTAGAGTTGACATCAGATAGTCGCATTTTTTTGTCTAGAGAATGCAAAACAAGTTCGCGGCAAAAGTTCCATGCTGTTATGGCTTTTGGATCTCTAGCTTCTTCAGTCAGTCTATGCCCTGGAGCTAGTCGCTCTGATCTTTGGCTCCCTCTTGATATGGTATTAGAAGATGCTATGGATGGTTATCTAGTTAACACAACAAGTGCTGTTGAAATTATAACAGGTAAAGTTGGATATCTTCTTTGGTTGAAGATGGTATTTTCAGTTCAAAATGGCAGGTAGCCTGTTGTAGCAAAAACGATATGCCAGAATGTAAACAATTAAGTTTCGTACTGTGCAGGTCTTACTAAAACTCTTCAAGCAATAAATGGCACTAACTGGCATGACACCTTTTTAGGCCTTTGGATTGCATCACTTCGGCTTGTTCAAAGGGTTAGAACTTCTTCTAATGTTCAGAAATTTTCTGCACTTTTTTCTCTGAATGATTACTATATTCTGAACAGAGAATCTGAAGTCTTCTTAAAGCATTCCAAAATTTATGAAGACCTCTGTCCCTGTAACTTTTCAGCTCCGAAATTGCCTTAAATTTTATTGCTCTTAAAAGTGTAAAAGTTTTATCTGGTATTGGTGTACTTAAATTCACAATAGTAATATTACTAATTTGTTAAAAGATTTATGCTTTCAAGCCTAGAATATATAAAAGGAAAAAAGTTCTTGCTTTGCTTGACCAACTGAGTTTCTTTCTTTTTATAACAAACACTACATTCACTCTGAATCTATTGTAGGTGTATTCTTCAGCGGTATATTATTCTTTAGTTTTCAGGTATATGAAGTAGTCCGTTTGATGTATCTTACCTTTAGTTCTTAATTAACTGTTAGGAAAGAGATCCCATTGAAGGTCCAATGCCCCGGTTAGATACTCGTTTGTGCATGCTACTTTCTATTATGACTCTTGTGGTTGCTGATCTTATCGAGGAGGAGGAGGGTGCGCCAACTGATGAAACAGAATACGGCTCCACCAATCACTGGAAAGAAATGAAGTTTCCCAGGAAACGTCGTGCCGATCTGGTCTCCAGCCTACAAGTACTTGGTGATTATCAAGGCTTGTTAGCTCCTCCTAAGTTTGTTGTTTCTGCAGCAAATCAGGCAGCTGCCAAAGCAATGCTGTTTGTGTCAGGAATCAATGTTGGGAGTGCATACTTTGAGTGCGTCAATATCAAAGACATGCCTTTCAGTTGTTGTAAGTAATATCTTGTTCTATTGATCGATATTGCTGACCACTTTTTGTCACAAGTTTGGAGTCTAATCCGTGCGCACATGTTAATAGGCAGTGATTAAATCCGTAGGTGGTTTCCTTTTCTGTTAGACATCGACCGGAGAAGATAATTGGGAAGCCAAACCTTTTGCAGGGATGGGGGTGGAAAATTCTAGGAATGGTTTCAATGTTGAAAATTTTACCAAGTTAGGTTCAGTTCTTTTAACACTAAACTTATAAAACTTGGAATTTTAAAAATATGTTCTTTTACATTCTTGTAAGATATATAATTGGTTCAGTCGGAGGTTCCTTTTACTTTCCCAACTGATCTGCCGTAAAATTATTACAAAACCATCTTAATTGCTTTCCACTGGATCCAAACCATGGCAAAGCCCCTAGAAAGATGAGACTGAACTTATTAGTTTGGTTCAACTTCTTGCTTCACTGGTACTTATGTTGCAATGTGCATCTGTCTGCACTATTGTATGACCAGAGAAAAAGAAAAGAAAAAACATAGCAGAGTATAATCTTGTAACTTAAAATCATCAGAAGTCAAGAAGCATTGGAGCTTCAGGGTAAAGTGATGACTGATGATTCCAAAAGGGTTCCTTAATTCTTGGGGCACTGTGTCAGCTTCTTATTAAACACTAAAGAGAAAAGAAATAGAAGAAGTAATCCTTTTCTCCCCAGAAAAAGTTGTTGCATTGGATGGATGAACATATGTGTAATGCAGTCATTTAAAGAAAATAGTCAAGTATTACCATTGGTTCTGGTTTGTGCTGCACCAGAAACCTTTAATACCTAGAACACATTTTTGAAATTTTCTGAAATTGATTTCTACCACCAAGTTCCTATCATGAAATTTGATCTATTTTTTATTATTCTTCTGGCTTTACATTTTTAGCACTTTCTAATCTTATGCTGTGAACTTGTTTGCAGCTGGAAACTTGCGCCATCTGATTATTGAGGCTTGTATTGCAAGAAATCTACTAGATACGTCAGCATATTATTGGCCAGGTTATGTGAATGGACGGATTAACCAACTACCTTATAGTGTGCCAGCTCAGGCACCTGGTTGGTCATCATTCATGAAGGGGGCCCCACTTACTTCGGTAATGATTAATGCTCTTGTTTCAAGCCCAGCTTCCAGGTATACATATTTATCTCTCTTAAATTATGCTTTTGTTTTCATACTCTCCTTTTTTTTCCAAAAAGCTTCTGTCCTATGCTACTTAGTAATGGCAAGGCTTTGTAGTGCTTGTTAGGTTGAAGGGAATTATCAACTTTATAGGTATCAATTCCACACACATAAAATAGGCGACTACTACCAATGTGCAACTTCTAGTTCCCTTACTGTATATTCGAAGGTTGAGGAGAGCGTTATAGTGTGCATTAGGTTGGAGGGTGTTATTCGCTTTATGTGTATGGATATTTTTTTTGGGGATAGATCGATATTTTTTTGGGGATAGATCCCAAAATTACACATAAACTTTGATTCAATGTATAATGTGATACAGGAATTTTGATTTGGTGCAATTGTGATGAAACTTAGAGTGAATAGTTGTTTGTGCATGTACTGCTAGGTAGGTGATAGTGTTAGTGGTATATGAAAACTGAATCAAAATCAAATTTTCATGCATACAATTGCAGTAAACCAAAGTCTATGCATCATATTGTGCATTGGATCGAAGTTCATATTTACAGGAAAAGTTTTATATATTACCTGTGTGAGTGATAAAATCTCAAATGTAAGAATCAATAACAGGAGGAAAGATCTGGCATGCAAAACAATATAATAACATTAAACCGGATTCTCAAATGCAAAACTGAGTGATCTTGATATATACAAGTTTTCAAATATCTTTAGTTTTTGTTGATTTGACCTGGTCTTCAGTTATTCCTTTTCTTTCCTGAAGCCAGGTATATCAGTTGCTCTTTTTTGTAAATTTACCAAGGGTAAAGCAACTGAATTTAAGCTCATGGATTTGATGGAAGCTTAGCAGAGCTGGAGAAAATTTTTGAGATTGCGGTCAATGGATCAGAAGATGAGAAGATATCTGCTGCTACAATTCTTTGTGGAGCTTCTCTAATTCGTGGCTGGAATATACAGGTAATAAGATTAATATTCCTTTTCATTTTAGCATATTTCATTTGTGACCCTTATGCAGATGCCGTAATCTTTCATGTAACTGCATATTTTGTAACACTGAATGGTTCTTCCCATTTCTCCTTTGGGTTTTCTCCTTTTCTTTTTTTTTTTTTTTGCTTTTTATATTGTCTTTTTATTATCCTTGCTTTCTAATTATGTTGGTTATATATGCATGCAGGAATATACAGTTCAATTTATAACTAGATTGATGTCTCCTCCGGTTCCTGCTGATTTCACTGGAAGTGACAGCCATTTGATAGATTATGCTCCTATGTTGAATGTACTAATCGTGGGAATAGCATCTGTCGATTGTGTCCAGATTTTCTCACTACATGGCTTGGTATGATTTGCTAACTTACGTAAGCATATCCTTTCCACAGTTAATGAGTGATATTGCTTCTAGTTTCACAAAACTTTCATGAATGAATAATAGTATATCTTTATCTGTCACATTGATATAGTTTCTTTACCTCAGTAATACTTTGAATTCAAAGATATTCTTGACTTCTTCGAGGAATACCAGCATCTCCTTTGGGAGCTAAATTGTTAAGTTTCTAAGCAGTTTTAATTTAAGTAGAATGCAAGAATGAATTCTTTCGTTCGAACTTAGATTTTAGAAATGACAGCTTATGCTTTAATGTAGAATCAGGGCTCTTTTACTGGCCATGATACATTGCTACTGGTTCAAAATGATCTGAAACTAGAACGGTTAATTGGTTAAAGTTATGTATATCTTGATGGAAAGTTTTTTATGCTCTTTCTATTTTAGTCACACCATCAAATAAACATATAATGACCATAGTGCTTTTGATTGAAAAATCAATCTAAATTATTTCATACCCCTCGCTCAATGAGAAAATGGGTCAGCATTGGATTGGATTGTTTCCTTATTCAATGAAAGTATTTTTAAATTCAACCAACCCATTTTCAAAATATGAAGTGGATAAATAAAAATTCTGAGAAAGTCTTTCATTCGTCTATCATTACAGGCAGTGCCATCTATATTATCAAGGCAATTCTAATCTGAACACTATTTATTCCTTTTAGCTTTACTTACATATAGGAGGATTAGAAGTTTCCTTCCAAGCAAAATTCCCATATATGTAAACTACAAACAAATTTTATATAACAAATGTGATTTATATAATTCATATTCTTGTTTGTTCATGAATGTAAGTTGTTTATCGATGAAGACCTTTATTTGAGCTATTAGGTAGATTTTATTGCTTTCTTCTTCTGTCTTGCCAGGTCCCACAGCTTGCTTGTTCATTGATGCCGATATGTGAAGTTTTTGGGTCATGTGTGCCTAATCTCTCGTGGACTCTCCCCTCAGGGGAAGAAATCTCTCCTCATGCAGTTTTTTCTAATGCATTTGCTCTTCTTCTGAAGCTATGGAGGTTTAATCATCCTCCTATTGAACATGGAGTTGGTGATGTACCAACAGTTGGATCCCAGCTGACTCCCGAATACCTTTTATTAGTCCGGAACTCCCATTTATTGTCTTCTGAAAACACCCACAAGGACCGAAACAAAAGGAGACTCTCAGAAGTTGCGAGTTCCTCATCCCCGGAGCCTGTATTTCTGGATTCATTTCCTAAGTTAAAGGTCTGGTATCGGCAACATCAAAGATGTATAGCTGCAACACTCTCCGGCCTTGTTCATGGAACTACTGTTCATCAGACAGTGGATAGACTTCTTAACATGATGTTCAGAAAGATTAATAAAGGAAGCCAGTCGATAACTTCTGTTACTTCTGGAAGTAGTAGTTCATCAGGTGCTGGAATCGAGGATAACTCTCTGAAACCAGAGTTGCCTGCCTGGGATATCCTGGAAGCTGTTCCTTATGTTGTTGATGCTGCTTTAACAGCATGTGCTCATGGAAAACTTTCTCCACGTGAGCTGGCTACAGGTTAGTCTGGTGTGCGTATCTCATTTTTGTCTTTATGCACTAATGCATAATGAGGAAGACGAGAGTCATACATATTGCTGTTCAGGACAAATGTCATTTAGCAAGGAGCTGTTTCTCTTGGGGGAAAACGATAATGGTTGAGGCCTTTTGGGCTAAATGCCACCCCTCCATCTATATGTTTTGATGTAGGATGAAATCATAGATTGATTTCCACATGGCTAAGTAAACTTGACTCGTTGAACCATGTAAAAAGAGGGGGAAGAGGATGCATAGGAAAGGGGAGAAGTGGAAAAGAACTACTTTTATGTGAATTAATGTGACACCTAGATATGATGCTTAGGTCTGATAAATAAATATTGTTATAACCAGAATCTTTTTAATGTCTCAGGGCTAAAGGATTTAGCTGATTTTCTTCCTGCATCTTTGGCAACCATTGTTAGCTACTTCTCTGCTGAAGTAAGTCGATGTGTATGGAAACCTGTTGTTATGAACGGTATGGACTGGCCAAGCCCTGCTGCAAATTTGTCCAATGTTGAAGAGCATATCAAAAAAATTCTAGCAGCCACCGGTGTTGATGTCCCTAGACTCTCTGCAGGTTTTTAACGTTGCCATCTTAAATTCTGATTATTTATAACATTAAAGTTTACGGATTGTGATCTGGACTTGCATTTGTAGTTACTCATTCCTATGTCTTTACTGAATGGCAATGGCATTTTTGTGATTGTATGACTGATGCATAATGCAATAACAGGTGGTAGCTCTCCAGCTACTCTTCCACTACCGTTGGCTGCTTTTGTAAGTCTCACCATTACTTATAAAATCGACAAAACCTCGGAAAGATTTCTCAATTTGGCTGGTCCAGCTTTGGAGTCCCTTGCAGCAGACTGTCCATGGCCTTGCATGCCAATTGTGGCTTCCCTATGGACTCAAAAGGCAAAGCGGTGGTTTGACTTCCTTGTCTTTTCTGCATCTCGCACTGTTTTTCTCCATAACAGTGATGCTATCGTCCAGCTTCTTAAAAGCTGTTTCACTGCCACCCTTGGCTTGAACATCGCACCAATCTCCAGCAATGGTGGTGTTGGAGCTCTTCTTGGCCATGGATTTGGATCACATTTCTGTGGTGGGCTTTCTCCTGTTGCTCCAGGGATTCTCTATCTACGTGTTTACCGTTCCATCAGAGATATTGTGTTCATAACAGAAGAGGTGGTTTCTCTCTTGATGCATTCCGTGAGAGAAATAGCATGCAGTGGTCTCCCAAAACAGAAACTAGACAAGCTGAAGAGAAGCAAGAATGGAATGAAATACGGGCAGGTTTCTCTTGCTGCAGCAATGACAAGGGTGAAACTTGCAGCCTCCCTAGCTGCTTCTATAGTATGGTTGTCTGGTGGCCATGGTCTGGTTCAATCATTGATAAAGGAAACTTTACCTTCTTGGTTCATATCCGTTCATAGGTCTGACCGGGATCAAGGATCAGGGCTCGTGGCAATGCTCGGTGGATATGCACTTGCATATTTCACAGTGCTTTGTGGTGCTTTTGCTTGGGGAGTTGATTCTTCTTCATCAGCATCAAAGCGGAGACCCAAAATCCTTGGTTCACACATGGAGTTCCTTGCAAGTGCACTAGATGGAAAGATATCGCTCGGTTGTGATGGAGCCACATGGCATGCCTATGTGTCGGGATTCGTAAGTCTAATGGTTGGATGCACCCCAAATTGGGTCCTAGAGGTGGATGTAGACGTGTTAAGGAGGCTAAGCAAGGGATTAAGACAATGGCATGAGGAGGAGCTTGCTCTGGCCTTGCTTGGCATTGGTGGGGTTGGTACAATGGGTGCTGCTGCTGAACTCATAATTGAACACTTTGACTCCTAACTTGAAACTCCCACATTTTGTGTAGGATGCCGGTTGTACACTAGTATTTCATCGACTCACAATAGTTCTTTTTCGATATAATGGAGGGCATAGTTTGGAATAGGGGAAGGGATTGCAGATGTTAGGATTCGAATCTCAGACTTGTCGCGATTGAATATATTTCTTTTGATGGAAGATGCTTGTAGAGTGATATTGTACATAAAAGACTAGGTTGTATTGGAAGAATATTGTTTTATAAAATTTGTTTAATATGAGGCTGCCTAATATAAATTTGCATTTCACGTTACACACTGTTTTCTTCACTCTTTTTTCATCTAAAAGTTATTTTGTGTTTAAGTCACCGCTGGATTTATGTACTTAGCATTATATTTCTACACTGCCCTTGCCTAACATAAGGAGTCTGAAACGGTGTCGTCCTCATGTGCGGTTTTCTTTTCTTAGTTTTTATTCTGCACATTCTTCATTCTCACGTAGCAAAAAGCTTTGGACTCATTTAATTTTAAATCATACTTAAGAGATATCTATTGGATCACAGGTGAAATATCAAAATATTTGTATTTAAGATTTCTGTTTCAAGTTCGATTTTTAAATAAATTTTTATTTGTTACCCGTTATCAATAAATTTTTATTTGTTACCCGTTATCAATATTTATATTTAAGATTTACGTCTCGAGTTCGATTTTTAAATAATTTTTACTTCGTAATGAATTATTTACTGTTATATTATATTCCATTTAATACAATATTATTAGGGTAAATTGCATCTAAAGTCATTAAACTATTAATAAGTTATTAAGGTATTTGAAAGTTTTCATTTAAGTCATTAGGTTGTTAGAACCATTGTTACATGGCCTTCTCTCATTACACCACTTGCCCCAATTGAAAGCTCTCTTTCTTCTTCTCTTCTATAGATCTTTTTTTTTTTCATAAAACAACTTTGAACGTCACAAATATATGAACCAAAAGCCAAATATCTTTCTTCTTCAATCTCTTACACTAACCGCCAGATTGACTTGGATCAAAGATTATTCTTCTACTAATCGATGGGTATTGATCCACCGTATTGATCTCTAAATAGTCACTTAGAGCTTGCTAGCTTAACTTTTAAAAAATAGTAATAATAACAATCCAATGACTTAAATAAAAACTTTTGAATACTTTAGTGAGTTAAATGGAAACTTTCAAATACCTTAATAACCATTTTGTAACTTTTTGAAGTTGAGTGACCAAAACCTAAACTTTCTAATAATTTAGTGACTTATGTATAGTTTACCTATTCGAATTTCGAGTTAATCGAATTGAGTTATTCGAGTCAACTTGAATAAGTAATTCAAGTTTTGAGTTCGAATTGAGTTGAATTTTAAAATTCGAATAATTTGAATTGTGAATACCCCTTCGGTCCCTATCAATTTTAAAAATGAGCAAATTGGTCTCTCTCAACAAAAATTTTAAAAAAACATTCAAAATAATTTCAAAAATTCAAAATATTTATAAAATTTTCAAAATTTATATATATTTTTAAAAAGTAAAATAGTTTCTAAAAAACTCTAAAGAATATATAAAGAAAGTTTAAATTTTTTGAAACAATAATTTTGAGACCTAAATAAGTTAATTAATGATTCAAGTGTTATATTGAAATACAATTTTAATTCGACATGTTTAATTATTTAATTTAACTCGACTCAATTTAAAAAAAAAATTCAAACCGAGTTATAATAATAAAATAGAACTCGCCAACTTGATTAATTTAAAATCTTTTCAGTCGATTCGATCGATCGTTCACCTTTAAGAGGAAAACAATTTATACGAACATTTCGTTTAAGTGATCTTGATGTTTTTTTATCCCTTTTTAATTTGATCTTCAATGAAATGTAAAGTAAAAAAGAAAAAAAAGGCAAAAGAGTCTCATAAAAACCAATCATTTAGGCTAAGAAAGTAACACTTAAGTGATTCTTCATAATGCTTTTTGACAAAATTGCATGATGAATTTTAAAGGGTCAAATTTTTACAGCAAAACATTTCTTTGTTAGTTCTCACCATAAATAATAAGTATTATGAACTGAGTTATTAAAATTTTTGCTAGTGGCTGCAAAATTTTCAAAAATATTAAAATATTAAAAATTTTAGTACATTTTAAAATTAAATAAAAATATTATATATCTTAAATTGAAACGAGTCTAAACTTCAAAAATTGATTTCGACCTAATCAATATAATTATATTCAATAATCAATCTTGACTTTAAAAACTTAATTATAATTAGATTCGTTCAAAAGTCAAGCTACCTGCTCAACTTGATTAACAAATCCCGATTTTTAATTTGAACAGACTAAATAAGCTATCGATTCTTGATTAAACCAATTCAGTAGATGAGACCCGTTCTAAACCAATTGAAAGCAAATTTGATTAAAAAGAATAGCTAAAAGAGAGGAATCTAATCTACAATAACAATTTTGTATTTAGACATTCATCATGCTGATTTTGTATGCAGGATACAACAAACAAACAAATAAACCTAGCTTCTATCTACAACCATTGCTTTCCAACAAAAGGAAGGAAAGTCAACAGAACATTTGATAGTTCTAAGAAATGAGTAGCTTTATATACTATTTAGATGCTAATAGCTTCTAGAATAGCTAGATATGCTGCTGAGATAAAAGCCTAGAGGAACTCACGGTCGGGGATAATCAAAGGTGCCACAAGGGTCCAAATGTAGAGTGCAGCAGTAACCCATTCGGTGCAGATTCGAACCCAGACTGATGTCCAGCCAACATCTACAAGATCTGAGCTGTCAGATGAGCTGGTCCATCCGGAAAGAAGCATAGCAGAGTACATGCTTGCCAAGGCAAAGATCAGGTGGAAGAATGAATAGGAATAACTAACTGGTCGAGCTTCTTTCTCCTTTGTTTCCTTGCCTTCTTCAACATCGTCCCCTTCTAAAAGCGGTTTCTTTGTACCTGCACCACAAGGTTTTAATCTCCTAATTAAAGTGGTTTCTACTTTCTACCTTTTGAAATGCAGAAGCTTATCAAATGGCATTCAAGGTTATAGCCTGTTCAGATAGTGTCATCGAGAGGCTGCAGGGAAATTGTTGTTTAATTCATCTTGAAAACAGGGTGGAATCTACCTTCATTCATTGGTTCTACGTTTGAAGCATTATATCTTGTGATAATTACAATTTACAAGAAGCACAGACAAAGAAAATTGTGAATTAATAACTGGTTGAAGTGTAATAAACTGCAGATATAGCCACTTGGTTTTAGTAAATTTGCATTAAATGTCATATGAAAAAAAAATAGCAAAACAACTGGTATTCAGAAAAAGGTACCAGATAAGCAAGTTCAGCAGCCACTTTATATTATTGTCTCAATACATGGTCAATTGTAGCATAATTAAATGATCTATCAATAGCAATTTGGCCTTATTCTCAAGTCTACTTCTGAGTATCACAATATTTCACCCAAGGGAATAGAAAACAAAACATAATTGTCAAAAAAAATGAATCATGTAAAAAAAAAATAGAATGCACTAGCTTAGGCATCTGAAAATGTCAGCAGGGAAGTTTCAGGAAATAGATGGAATACTTGTATAAATATCTTCGACTTACGCAGTTTCAGAGGACTTTAAAAGATTACAAGTATTGCATTATTTTGAGTACCTGCTTTTGGGGAAGATGGTGGTGATAAAAATGTCGTTGAGGATCCAGCACGAAGAGCAGAATAGATAACTGAGAGAACTGTTGTGAGCATCCCAAGAATAAGAGTACTAAGTGAAACAGCTGAGGCTTTATTATGGAGACCATTGCATACATAATCTCTAGGTTCGCTGGAGAGACCCGTGTAGCACACATAAGCACAGTAAACTGATATCACAGAAGCAGGCAAAAGACTGCCATTCACCTGTTAAAGATTTTCAATTGCAATTATGTTGTCAGTTGCAAAAATCTAAAATATTTTCATAAGTTCAATATCACTAAACACTACAAGCCTGCCAAAGCCCAAGGTTAGACTTGTTACGCTGTTATGTCTTACATGTATATGCAAATTTTCCAACGGAAGATTTATGCAGCAAGCTTTTCGTATTTATGGTGTGAACTGTCCCTTGGAGGCTTGGTATACATAATAATGAATAGCTTTGAAAGTTAAGAAATCTGGGACTTGGGTAGTTTTACCAAGAGGATCATAGCTCCATTTTTCTTATTATAAAATTATAAAAGATAAAAGTTTCAAAAACTGAGTAAACTAGGAGATAGCCTAAGGAGCTAACCAGATAATGTCCAATTTTCTTGTCATTCTACAGTAACCTCCTCTTTAAATGATTTAATAAATATATATTTGTCTTATCAACTCAAGTTGTTTGCAGCAGGTCAGTTGATCATGTAAAAGCAATAAATAGAAAAACAAGCTTATTCTTACCGCAGGATGCAAAGCTATAATTCCAAAAGAAAATGCCAGAACCATTGTCATGACAATAAAGAAGACATTGAGACCACAGTCATGACCAGAAGGGTTGAACCATATAAACAAAATGCCAGAGAACGCAAATGCTGCAAGGTAGCAACCAATTGATACAGCAAGTAGAGCAATATACCTGAAGGAATAGAATTTAAACCTTAGTAATCAATAACAGAAACAATGGAGAACAATAATGAACCACTGGAACTGAGCCAACCATTTCTGTTCATCTTTTTCAACCCAGGCATCATTCCATGAGTGCGTAAAATCAAGTAATATAATCACTTGAACCAATAAAAACACGCCAGCACCAAATTTTGATAGTATTTCTGAAAGTATAGCAAGTTTACCAGGTTAGTTGCGAATTTCAGTATCATATCTTATGAAAATATTTACACACGCATAAAAGACTAAGAAGTCAAGAAATTTAATTCAACATAGCCCCAAGAGAAAGCATCATAATTCAATGAAACGAAGAAGATATGCCTGCCTTGTTCCCTTTCTTTCTGAATCTGGGAATTTAATGGCACATAAGAAATGGCACCTCTCAAATTAATCCTATTGAATTAAATTTTTGGTGATTAATTATGCCTTTAAAAACACATATATTCTGGATAATTACTTCATAGACATAATATTTGATCACACTGATAATTCATGTAACATTCCAAAAGAACAGTCTTTTTCTTATGTTATAATCTTAATCAGTTTTATCTTTATAACAGATAACACTACGCAAAGCTGGGAAATAGTTAGCAGTAAAACCTAAATATTGTTTCATGTAGTTGCATAGAGCAAAAAAAAAGTTCTTTGTAACACAAGCTTGCAGCATGTTATTAGGCAGGTTCAATGCAATCCATTGCATGAGCCTCCTGCATTGTTGGGTCTTGGAAGAGTTAGCTATCCTTACTTGCCAGACATGCCATTAGTGTATGAAAATAAGGAACAACAAAGTCCATTTAAAAGAAAAAAATGAAAAAAGAGTGTCTCCATAACTACGTGAACTTACAGACCTCCAGATTGAGGAAGATTTTAATAATTGAGCTTAAGGAGCAAAACTAACCATAGACTGTGATGACAACATTGGGAAGGAAGAACATAAGGATCACAAGCAAAATCCAGATCACCATCTTTGCAATCCATCCACCATGATGCCATGAATCACGTCTGTCATTTTGGTCCTTGACACCAATCATTATTAGAGCTAGTATAGCAAAAAACAGGAAATTCCCCAAGCTGACACGAAGTACTGCCTGTTCTTGATACCATGTTTTTGTCTGAGTAGAACTGTTTATCCCTGCCAAGAAAACATGAGAAAACATGTGATTATATATTACTTGTACAACACAGAATAGAAAAAGTAGTTAAACGTACCCAAAAATTCATGTATTCAGGAGATAGCGCATTGATTTGTTATGATCTTTTGGAGCAATAGGGTAATTATTAATACAAAATAGTTTATTAAATGTCAAGAACCCAATAGAACATAAAAGATGAGACCAATTGTACAATATCAGAATATCAACACAATGATGTCCAAATAGTTAGATAGCATAAAAGCATAGTTGATTCTGTCTGGTACTTGAGTTAGAATAAGCAGTGCAATCCAAACTATATGTTAATTTTTTATATGAAGATTGCTAAATGAACCAAGTGAACCAAGATCCAGGTTCTTCCAAATACTCTGTTATTATTTGTATTAAATTTATCATAAAAACAAAAACAATAAACAGAGTTCAATGACTCAACTAAAGAATGATTAGCCAACGTACAGGATACAAACATTAAAGCCCCCATTTAATTCTATCAATATGAACTCACATCCTTAACACTCAAAACAGTCATGCTTACAATGGCTTAGATTGGTAATAGCATACAAAGCAATATAAAGAAAACTCAGAAAACTTGTCTACAGATCACAACTCCTATAATTCAATAAGTAAATTCACTGTTTCTTCACTCCACAATTCAAAACCTACTTAGCAAGCCAAATGCCAATGAGGGGAGAAAATCATTTTTACATCAAAATTTAACTTAGAAGCTAAGGTTCCAATATGTCAATAATTGCATTCATGAATAGCCCAGCTTCCACTATCCAAACTTCTAATAAATATACTTATCACCTAACATCAATATTCGAAATACACAACAAGCAAATTCCAAAAGCTTTGAAGAACCGATTCTTATTTTCAAAAATTAATGCCAAAAGAAACCCCCAAATCCCTGAAAGAAGTAAGAATTAAACATATGGTAAACGTCATATGATCAGAGGAAAGAAGAAAGGGAAAAATTACAAGGTAACTTCTCCAAAAGAGGTGCACCAACTTCTCGAAGAATCCAAGAAACGACAAGGGAAAGCCCAAAGAGACCACAATAAGCAAGCCTGGCTGATTTCCTGGAGATCCCAGACGCCACCGTTGAGCAAAGGCCACATGTGGACGCAGCACAGCAAGAAGCTAAGCACGACATCTCTCTCAAACTCCCTCAATCTAAGAATCGGAAAAACTAATTGAATTCAAGTAATTATTAGGAAATTAAAAAATAAAGATAAAAAGGAAAATTAAATGATTGACTGGTAGCTGGGGAGATGACAGAAGGGGTGACGAACAGTTGAGAATTCTGGTTTTCTTTTTTTAACTAGAATGTTGCTAATATCAACTTCAAAATAAATTAAACAAAATGGGATTAAACTGTTAAAACGTTTTTATTTAATTAATGTTAATTTTGTTTTGTAATAAGTTGAATTTTTTTTTTATTTCTCAATGTCTCTACTCTATATAAGTTTATAGGATAATCTATACAAATAGTCATTTTTGTTTGCTTCAGGTTACATTTTAGTCATTTATGTTTGAAATATTATGTTTTAGTCACTTATGTTATTATTTTATTACGAAGTGATTACTCTACCATTAAATTCCGTTATCTCTTTAACGATAATTCTACGTGGCAGTCCAACTAGATTTTAGGTACCAACTTAAATTTTAAATGGGATGAAAATAGATTTTTAATTTAAAAAATTTAATTAATTAAAAATTTTTTTGGTGAATAATTAATTAAAAATTTTAAACCTAAACTTTAACTAAAAAAAGTGTTATCTCCTCTTTTTTATTTTTCTTCTGTCTCTTCTTTTGTTCAATGGATTTTTTTTTTCATTTGACTGGAAAAACTATTATTAAGATCAAATTAGTTGAAATCAAATTGACTACTTCATAAAGATGGATTCAATGGAAGGTTCAGGTATATCTTCTGGTCTGCTATGATCGAGCATCAGGGTGTTGCTGCAGAAGACACATGTAAGCTAAGATTAGCGACATTACAAATTTTGTGCGGAAGAAAATTTGGTCAAGCAGCACCTTCAGATAAATGGCCTAGAGATGGTCATCAACAATTATCATCTGTTGCTTCTCATCCCAAGTAAATCCATCATGGTCGAGTAGATATTTCATATCATTGAATCGTTTCCTCAAGTTCATAAAATTCATGTTCACAAACAATTTCAAAAAGTAGAAGAAAATATCAAAAATTTTAATTTAGGGTTTTCATTAAACAATAAAAAAATCCAATTTTTTTTCAGTATTAAGTAAAAGAGATAGAAAAATGCAAAGAAGACATATTTGAACCCTCCATTGAATCTTTATGAAGCAGTCAATTTGATTTCAACTATTTTGATCTTAATAATAGTTTTTCCAGTCAAATGAAAAAAAAAACCCATTGAACAAAAGAAAAGGAAGAAAAATTAAAAAGAGGAAATGAATAGTTTTTTTAGTTAAGGTTTAGGTTTAATTAAAATTTTTAATTAAAAATCTATTTTTATCCCATTTAGTAATTCAAGTTGGCACCTAAAATCTAGTTAGACTGCCACGTAGGATTACCGTTAGAGAGATAACGGAACTTAACGATAGAGTGATCACTTCATAACAAAATAATAACATAAGTGACTAAAATATAACATTTCAAACATAAGTGACTAAAATGTAATCTGAGCCAAACAAAAGTGACTATTTTTATAGATTACCCAAGTTTATATTAAGGGGTACATGCTTGCCACAAATTTAAAGCAGCTTCATTTCAGAGAAGATCAAACCCTCGACCACCGGTTTGAGTTAAGAAAGATTCTTATCATTTAATGTATCTCCTTTGATTAGTTGAATTTTTCTCCCGTGATTAATTGAATTTTAAATTTTACAAGTAGTTTTTGCTAAGTAGTTAATTTTAATTATTTCATTTGTAAAAGTTTTACTTCACTTAACTCAAAAAATCCAACTATTTATTTACACCAAGATTTTTAAAATAGACGGATGGTTGAATTGATCAAGTTATCGATTCAATTGTCCAATTTGATTAAATAATTATTAAAAAACAATCTAAATTTTTAGCTCGATTCAACCAGTCCATTTTGGTTCCTGCGTCAATCGGTCTAATTCATTTCTCTAGACTAGTACCCCAATCGATTCCTCGTTCGACTGATTCGATGACCAATCCATTTGATTCTAGGCCCAACCCATATTTTAAACGGGCCTAATTCTTTTATCTAAGCCTATTTTCTGAGTCTAATATTTTTACCTAAACCCTTCTAAATTTCAAATGGACTTTTGGGCCTAGGTAAGTAGCCTAGCCCATGAACAGTTTTATCGTGATTGGACTGGATTGAATAATTGGAAATTAATTTTGGAAAACTATTTTCTCTTATGTTGTATTTTGCTTTATCATTTAAATTGGATTGGATATTCAATGAGCTTTCCTAAAGTAAGCTCTAATGTAGTTGAGCCTATTTTGGGCTTACACCATTTTTGGGCTGTACACCCCACTTACAGCAAATACTTGTTAGCACCAAATAGTATTAAATTAATTTTTTAGATAATTACTTAAAAATATTATTAAGATTGATACTGAAATTTATTCTTTGGAAAAAAATAAATTTTAATTATTTTTATTTAAAATTTCAATCGGGTTAAAGTATTTTAAGAGCTTGAGTTTTTTTAATTTAAATAATTCTAAATTCTACTCTATTCAAGTTAAATTTTTTTACATTTTAGTGGATTTTTTTAAAAATAATTTCATTATAAATTCTGTTCATATCTGCTCTTTTTGACATAATACTTAGAACTATCCATAACCCCTTTTCAACCCTTAAATAATAGGATAATGCACTTCAGTACACTCGAGTCCACGTCCTCCTATATTGATGACAATGTCTATGCCAATCAAACTAAGACTCAATCGACTACATTTTAGTAAAATCTAAGTTTTTTTGAATGTTGGTTCTAATAAATAGGTTAAAATTCAATTTTACAAGATTGGGTGCTGTAAAATTGTAAACTTTTACCTCTTCATGTCAAAGTGTTTAAAGTAAAACTCTTTGGTAAAAATAGTACAATTCCAACTTTAGTTCTTAATTATTAATAATTTAACTTAATATTTTTACTGTATTTATTAAAAAATTTATATTGTTGATCACTTTTAAATTTTAAAAATTCAATATATGTCATTTTCATGAGACTAGGCTAAGGTTTGTGTCCCTTTTATACTTCTATTTTTTTAAGCTTATTGGATTCTAGTTTTTTTTTAAATTTTTTTCTATTATGTACAATTTCTTATTTAATGAAAGGTTCTTTTGGATGAACGTTTACTTTTAGTATGATGCGTTTAGTTTTTTTTTTATTTCACGTTATAATTTTGCTATAATATAATCTAATATTATCGTCATCGCTACTTTTACACTAATTGTAAATAAATGCACTATCCATTTAAAGGGACCCAAAATTTATTTTTCCTTTTTGAGAAAATTTGAATGTTGTTATCTTGGGGTCTCACATAGTCACATTCAACATTTAGGATAAAAACCACTTGCCTCCTATTATTGGCTATCCAATCTCCCAACAAAATGGAACACAAATAAGTACTTGGAGATTTTCTCCTTTAGTAAAGCATAATCTCTTGATTTTTTTTTTCCACTACATGTATGCTTACATTGTGATTACATATATGTCTAACGTGTATTACATTTCTTTGGTCCACACGTATGGTGTCTATTGGCCTAATCACAATAAGGTCCCAACATGGTCTCATTCATTGTTAGCTGGACTCGGTTGATCAAATTTCTGTTTAAAAAGGGCCACATTGTTTTATAAGTTAGTATTAAAGATCTTATCTTTTATATACTTTGGTTTTTAAGATAAGGTTATTGGGGTTTTCCTTGCTATCCTTTTGCATGGCAATGGGACATGATTTGACTATCAGGGTGTGACCCTAAATCTTTAGTTGTAATCATTATTGAAGCTTAAGGATAACACTTATGGACCAATTAACTCCAACAAACATGTCTCGATGTGAGTTAGTTCGAGTAGCAAAGAGTTCAATTTTTTTAAGTAAAGTTTTAGATTCAAGTTTTATAGATAAAAAAAATTATTATCACAGACACTATTAATTAATAAGTATTTTTTACGATTTGATTCTATGATATATATAAAAGTGAACACCTTTAATCAGTAAACTAAAAGTTAGGGTACAACAAATGTAGCTTTCATTATCTTTTATCATGTATAAATAAGATAGGGATAAAAAAGTGTCAACTAACATTGACAATCCACCTTGAGCTTGACATTGGGATATAAAGGAAGTGTGCAGCTTATCAAGGCCTTGATTTGTTATAATGTGATAGAGGACAATCACCCTTCTACAATGCATATCCATATGTGAAATTGGCATTTAGCACATTGCCATTTCATTTTTTTTTTGTCTAATTGGATTAGACATCTTTAAATTATAATCCATCTTTTAAATTAGTTTTAGAGTTTCGAAACATTTTAATTGATTGAATCGTTAAAGTATTAATATTATATCAATCAAGTTCTTCGTCAACCTGGACACTAATCTAGGCATTCTATGACAACTCAGATCGTATCTGAAGTGTGCACCTACTTCATAAGTTGCTCGTATCTAATGTGTTAGCCTTTTTAAAATCTATTCATAATGTCTTTTTAGATCTAAACTATCAATGCCATAAGTATACATATGTTTACAATTTGATCTACATTTTCTAAATATGCTTAGCTTAAATCCAAACTGACATTTAACACCTAGATTAATAGCTAAGCTGAAGAAAGGACCTAATACAATATTAATACTTTGAGGATAGTAAGTAAATGCCATATTTTTCAAATAAAAATGCATGAATTACCTATGCCAATAAAAACCGAAAGATTGGTCAGGAAGGTAGGAGCCTTGACTAAAAAAATGATAAATATTTCAATATAATCACTTTAAAAATCATAAAAATATAAGTTAATACAATGTTAAAACTTATTTTAACCCTAAATAAAAATATTTGACCCTACCACTAAACCTCAAACCCTAAATTCAAACCCTAAACTAATACATGGAATTAAGCAACCAAACAAAAATATTGTTGTTAAAAATTCATAATCTATTAGTGGTCCAACCAGGAACTCTACAATAATAAATGCTTCTTTCTCATGGAAGCATATATTATGAGCCACAATTTGAGTAATTAATTAATAAATTTTGGGGTCAATGGGGTATCCAACAAATCTTGTCTTTGGCCTTGAGGGAGCTTAAAGAAAATGGGGGTCTCACAAAAGGATAAAAAAGAAAATGTAGGGTTTATGGAAACTGTAGGAGATAATGTTTGATGTTTGATAAGCTTAATGTGAGAACTGGTTAAGAAAAGCTTGGCAATCAATTCATCAATGGCCGGCAAGATTTTTGTAATTTGATTAAAATAAAAAAGGTGTATATACTGTTGAAGTTGAATCAAAGCAGCAGCTTGGGAAAATGAGAGAGAAACTGCGCACGTGATTCTGTTGTGTTCCAATGGTAGAAACTAGGAAGTGGACCCTTCATTGTCAGTGGAATCTTGGTCTACAATTTTGGGTTAGCAAAAGAAATCTAACCAGATCTGACTTAGGGTGGGTTTGGATGGGCGATTGGGTGCGGTGCCGTGCGTTTAGCTTACTTTTTGTCTCATGCTACAGTATCGCTACAGTATCTAATCTCACCGCCACCGCTGTTTTTACACTAACCGCAGGTAAACGCACCGCCCATCCAAACTCACACTTAGGTGTGTTCTCCCTTGCTTTTGGGATAGACTTTTTCTAAAATAAGTTTTTTTCTCTTAAAAGTAATGAAGAATACATATCATTAGGGCAACTTTTTTAACTTTTGGGATTAGTTTTTTTAGAGATGAAAAAGCAGTAAATTTTAGCTTTTTCAGCCAAAAAGCACTTTTGGCTGTTATTTTACCTTTTTAACCTTACTTTTTGACTTAAAATGTATTTGATGCTATTATTTTGTGTTCTCTTTCTTGGTTATTTAATATGAGTTTTACAAATATGTTAAAAGCATTAATTAAAAATAAAAAATATTTTTTAAAATAATACAATTGTGTCAATATCTAATTACAAATATTTAATTATTATATTTAAATATTTAAATATAGTTTATATATTCTAATTAAATTTAATAAATAATTAATATTAATTACTTAGAAATATTTAAAATTAATATTATACATTAAAATATTAACAATAAGTTATAATAAATTATTTTTTTTATATTTTTACTAAAATATCATGATATTAACTAATTTGAACATTATTTAAATACATATTTGTTACTTTATAATATCATGTCTAAAATGGACATTTTACTTTTCAACAGTACTTTTTGACAGCAATATCAAACACTTAAATTTTTTCAAAGCACTTCTCAAAAGTACTTCTCAAAAGCACTTTTCAAAAGTAGTTTTCAAAAGCAACGAAGAACTGGCCCTTAATAACATAAGACTGGTTTTGAATTTTAAAAAAAATCTCTCTACTACCCTCAATATTGAGAAAAATAGTTCCTTTAAAAAATATCAAAGTAATTTAATCTTTTGCTGTTAAGGAGAATCGGTTCTTCTGATAGTGGTATTCAAATTGTTGTTCTTGTGGACGTCGATTCAATCCCTCAATAACGGAAAGTATTGTACCCCCAACATGGAGAGTCTCTTGGTGAGTGATCGTACGTCTACGTATGGTCAAGGTGCCTGCCTCTGTGAACCGTACATGACTCTCTATAGAGTTGGGGGGCGAAACTTTTGACGGAAGACATTAATGTCGTAATTAATTGTCCTTAATTGCTCACTTTTGAAATTAAAAAAAGATTATTTTTTGAGAAGGACCAATTTGCTTGATTTTGAAATTGAGAGGGACTAGAGAGGTCTTTTTACCTTTTGAATTTTTATACTATTCATATATTTGTAATTTTGTTTTTGTACTTTTATTTTTGGGAATTTGGTTCATTTACATTTCAATTTTAAGAACATAAATCCAATTGTGATAAAAGTACTATGGGAATCGTTGTACTAAAAGCTAGATTGCATTTTTTTGATAAAATTACTATAGAGATCCCTATATTATTAGTCAGATTGCATTTTGTTCCTTTTACTAAAAAAATTAAGTAAAGTAGTTTTTGTATGTTAGATTAAATAGTAAAGTGATTCTTTTGTTATAAATTTCATCCATTTCTACTGTTAAAAATTAGCGTGACTAACGGAATAGTCAAACAATTAAACGTGGTATGCCACGTGTATCTCATGCGGACATAGAGGGACCAGTTTTTAATAGTACAAATTGATAAAATTTTTAACAAAAGAACCCTTTGCTCTTTAACCTAACATACAATGACTAAAACATCAAAAAAAACATTCAAGGACTAATTTGCCCCTTTTTTAGTAGACGGGATAGAATACAATCCAACTCCTAATACAAGGGCTTTCATGGTACTTTTACCATAATTTTTCTTTCCTACTTAAAAAATGGGTAAATTAGTTTTTGTATATTAGATCAAAGAGCAAGTTGATCCTATGTTAAAAATTCTATCCATTTCTATTACTAAAAACTGGTTCTATGCATTAGAATGAGATACACATGGCATGCCATGTGTAATTGTGTGACACTCGTCAACCATACCAGTTTTTAACAGTAAAATGGATGAAATTGTTAACAGAAACAACCAGTTTGCTTTTTAATCTAACGTATAATGACTAATTTACTCATTTTTTAGTAAAAAGGCTAAACTGCAATTTAATTCCTAGTATAGAGGCCTCTATGATACTTTTACCTCCAATTGTTAACACAATTAAACTTCTTCCGTGAAATTTAGGTTCATCACCGCGTCATTTTTTTTTCTTACATGACTACCAAGTGATTAATATTTTTCTATTTCAAAATGCTACCCCAACAAATTTAATAAAAAAAACTACTGATGTTATCAATTAAACTTGAATTTTTAAATTCAAAAAGTAGATGAACTATAAATTCCTAAAAATAAACGTAGATGAGGTAAATTCTAAATGTATGAAAAGTATACGAACTTAAAGTATATTATAACATTATTTATATTAAGAGTCGAGTCTTAAATCAAATGAGGTAGGTTTTTAATCAAGTCCTAAAAAAATTTCTAATTTCGTCCCTTATTATAATTGAAGATATAAATAATCTTTATGATAATAATTTTATTTTCATTTTTAAATTATTTACTGTGAAACATAAAATAATTATAAAAATTCTATTAATAATAAAAACCAAACTATAAAAAATGATTAATGGTGGGTCTACTTATGTTCACTTACAAAACAGTAATTGGGACAAATAATTGTTATACAGACAGGGGGAGGCATAGCTGGAGCCATATGCTCTAGGAGCCATGCCCTTTAACAATTAAATTTTCTTTCAAAATATTTTATTTAAAAAAATAATTATTAATTTTAAATTAAAAAATTATAAAAAAATACATAATATTTTCACTTGTATGTTGTAATTATTTTTTCGATACAATATTAAGGGTGGGAAATAAGGGTGACACAATTTAAATTCATGCAAAACGAGTATTTGAAAAAAAATTTAACTACCGGTTTACTCAAGTCAAGACTTTTATATTGTAATTATTGAAGTAATGTATAAATGTATAAATTAACAAAAATTATCCAACTGAGTTAATTACACTAACACTGTGAGGGTGTTTTTTTTTATCTTTTTATATATTTTTATAAATAAATAAAAAATTACATAATTTAAATTAGTATTTAATTAACATTTTAAGTATTTTTTTTTCTTTAAAAAAAACATTTGAAGTAAATTTGTCATGTTTATATAATAATGTATAGTTGATTCTAAATACTATTGTAATCTTTTCTTCAAACTAAATTTGACGGTTGATGTGATTCGATTCTATCAAGAGCCTTACAGACTCGCAGGCTAAGGGTACATCACATGAGTTAGATATTGCATTTGATTGAAAATTGTTCTTCTTTCCTAGCCAAGAACCCTAGCAAATTCATTGAGCGAAAGTGGCTCGTAATACTTAAACAAGCAAATATCGTGATTGTTGAAAAGTAAACACATGATATCATAGTTATTGTACAACAAGGTCATGATGACAACACTCGAGAGGTTGCCACTTGAGCACATCATTGACGACAAGACTTAGTTATTTTAGGTTAAATTATATTATTTGTCTTTGTATAATATTATACGTAAGTTGTGAATTTAATCTTTATATTTTAATTTGAACATTTTTAGTTCATTTACTTTTTGAATTTTAAAATTTTATGCAACAAACATATTAATACAAATGTAATACAATGTCAATTTGTTATTTCTATATATAACTCACAAAGGTCGATAAGTAGGTTTAATGGTTGTCACCATTTGCATCAAGCTTGAAATTTTAAATTTCAAAAAATATTAAAACTAAGAATGATCACATTGAAGAATATGAGGTAAATCTACAAACTTTACGCATAGTACATGACTAATAGCAAATTTTAACCAAACGGATTCAACCACTACTATTTGGTCATGACATAAATTTCAAAATTCAAAACTATAGGGACTAAAATTGATCAGTTCAAAAAATACAAAGATTAAAATTTGATCAAATTAAAATACATGGACTAAATCCACAACTTATATACATTACAAGGGACTAATAGCTGGATTTGACCTTTATTTTATAACCAAACTTCTTATATTCTAAATTGAGAAATCACGTAAGTTTGGGATATAGCTTTTAAATAGTTATAAAACAATCAAGTCAAACTGTGATATCCATTTTTAGTTGTCTATCATTAAATGTCAAATCTATATTTAAATAGATGTTTTATTAAAATACTTAATAAAAATATCAATCATGATACAATTATTTTTCAAATTTAAATTTAATTTAACTTTATTTAATCTCAAAAAAATACCGATCTAGGTTTAAAATGACTTGAATCCAAGACAATATGATAAAAGATATAAATAATATGATATGAATCTAAAATAATTTAAATCCGAAAAAATCAAACTCAAAATAATAATTTTTTTCTAAAGATCAATTCATTATATGTTCTTTATCATCTGTTTTTTTATACGATGTCTAAAGTTAACTAAAACCCCTCCCAACCCTTAAATAGAAGGATATGTTTTAGCGCACTCAAACTTATATCTTCCTACACTAACAACAATACTGATGCCGATCGAGTTAAGACTCAATCTACTAATCAAAAGAAATTTAAAATTCAAATTAAATTAAGGTAAAATGATATTTAGAGTGAGATTGGATAGATGATGCATTTACCTGTAATTAGTATAAAAATAGTAGTGATAATGAGATTAAATATTGTAGCGTGAAATAAAAAGTAAACTAAACACACCACACTCTACCGTCCATCCAACCCATCTTTAATCAAATTAACTTCAAAACATCAATTTTGCCATTTCATATACAAACAATAGTTTACTGTGTATGGGTAAAAGAATTCCATTTCATATATAGTACAAGTGAATGCATATTCCAGGGTTGATTTGTCAAGCACAGATTGAAAGGGGCCTTCTCCATCTTAACCCACATTTAGCCAACACTTGTCTCTCTCCAATCACCCAAAGTACATACCATCTCTCTCGCTCACACACACACACACACCCTTCCCTTCCCTTCTCTCTATATATAGTCCCATGTTCCCATAAACAAACACACAAAACCCAGCTTCAACAATCATAAAAACACCATAAACCCAAAGTTTTCAAATACCTTTATAATCATATATATATATACATGTCGAGTCTCTGCTTGAACATGGCAGCATCTGGTTGCAGCCCTAAAGTCACAGGGATCCCTAAGCTTCGGCTATGGCGGAGGTGCTCGAGGTTGGTGAAAGAGCAGCGAACAAGGTTCTACATTATATGGAGATGCACTGTGTTGCTTCTACGTTGGGAGGATTAATAACTATGTGTTTCAACAATGGAAAGCTCAAATTACTGTTGTTGTTCTCTTTTTTTCGCTTCCTTTTTAGATTCAGCAGGCGTTATATACTTAAAAGTTGTAGCTTCTAACGAGGTAAGAGTTGAAATTTTTGGCTTAGGCTAGTTAGAAACTAGAATGTATACTGATTTTTGTAAAATATATTGTAAAATTATCATGCTTCTTTTTTTTTCTTTTTTTTTTTTGCCTTTTCTAGCATTTTTCATGTTGGTTTTGTTGTGAATGAATGTTTTTTTTTCTTAAACTTAACAACCCCTTTCCAAAAATGAGTAATCTGCTTCACCAATCATCCCTATGGAAAAATTCATATGTGTTAGCTCTTAGGATTTAAATGATGATCACCTACTTGTACTTGTTTGTGCATTTAATTAGTAACTTTTTAACTCTTTACTATTTATTTAAATATAATTTTTCTTATTTTATTGTGTATTAGTTCGATTAGTATTAATATTATTGTCAGATATTTATTTATTTAAAGAGTTGGGAAATCAAAATGATACAAATTGTTAAATGAAAAATAGTTAAAAAAGCAATTATAAAGAATCAATCATATCACATGGAAATTTTGAAATAGGTAAATCTTCGATTGTTTCAATCGTTATCATCTAAAATGAAAAGAGGAACCCCCGAACTGAGCCTACTTTACCTCTTTACAAACAAATTCCCTTTTTTTTTTTTGGTAGTTTGGATGAAACACTTTCATAAAGAGATAAAGTTGTTGAGTTTAAGGTTTCCTCTCTTCATTTTATGTGATAATGGTTGTTACTGTTTTTTAACTTTTTCATTCTAACAGACCATGTGACTTTGGTTCCTATTTTGGTTACCACTCAAATAGTTTGCACCATAGTGATCACCAACTTAGATACAATTTTTATATGTAACCACTTCCCTCTTCGATTGTATTGGGAAAAGAAAGTTTAAGGAAGACTTTGTCATTGCAAGAGGAAAAAAGAATTTTTCATGAGTTTATATATAATTATATGTTTGTAAATTTAGATTTTAAATCGAAAATTTAATCATATTAATTTAAATTCATACTTAACCGGATTAAATATGATTATTAAATATAAATAATTCGAATCCATTCAACTTAATCTTAAAAATGGGCTAAATCGAAAATAGCTCAAACTCAAAATAATTGAATTTGAGTGTTCCCCGATGACAAAACTTAAAATGCCCCAAATCTGAAAAACTTGAATGAAAAATCTGATTCGAAATTGACCTAAATCTAAAATGATCAACTAACCACTAATGTAGTGATAAATGACTTACCTTATTTAAGTCTTTGTTGATATCTGATCTTGAGTTTAAACTTAGATAACCCTTTTCTCTTACCTTGGTATATATATATATATATATATATGTGGATTGTTAAAGCTTAAACAAGCCTACATGGCAGACCAATATGTAGGCAATATTATGGTTTGAAAGAATGAGTCAATGAGGAGCAATGGAGAAATTCACGCTACCAAAGTAACCCAAGTAAATTCAGTTCATGAGGCAAACCAAAGTAACCCAAGGGCCAATTCGATATATCATCACCCAAAAAAAAATAAATAAATAAAATCTTGGATTTTTAATTACATGTTTCGTGTCCTGCATGTAAATTTAGATCAACCATTAAGCACAAGAAATTTATTTCTAGACATAGGAACCAAACTTAATGAACAAGGCTTTTTTATGTTCCTTTTCCTTTTTCCACCCTTGCAGTGTTAGAAACCAAAATTAAAAACAGAACTCGTACCTCGGGCACTTGTTCTCAGCTGGTCCTATTACCTTGTGGGGTAAGATATCACCTTACACAAGCTTTTTTGGGGCATGTCCTTGTCCTTGTTTACTTTGTATTTCCTATAGAAACACAAGAATCAACCCATCAATGTTTTCTTTTTCTTTTTTTTCCTTTTTGAATAATTTGTTTCAAAGCATTTTAATATGTTTGCTTACCACTCCTTTCTGAACGGTCAGCCGCCGGCTTGACGGTGCTCGTGCCACTGATGAAGCAGCAGCAGCTGCAGCAACACGGATTCTGCAATATACATATAGCATATCCATTGTTACACATTTTTATTCTTTTGGAGGTAACCAAAGAGAATATTGGAAGTTGTAGCACACCAATTTACCTTTTATGCACATCGACATATTCATCTGTTTCATCCACTATCTCCTCCTGTGTTTTGTAAAGAAATCCAACAGCTCATTAACATTAAACACAGTCAAGAATAAAACAAGATAACATTAACTAGACTTATCAATCAGACAAATCAGATTGTTTTGGATCTAATCCATCTAAATTAGGCAGACTGTCAATTTTTGTTCGGGTGATTTCATATTTGGGTTAGATAAGTTTGAGTTATCAAATCAGATTGAATTGAAAAGATCTAATTTTCGAGTTCGAGTTTAGAAGACTTCAATTTACCTGTAGAAGTTCTTCAAAAACATCTTCTAGGGTGATAATACCAATAACTTCACCATCTTCAATATCCTCTGATGTCATAGACGGTCCATTTGTTGCAGCATCATACTTGCATAAAGGAGGCTTGAAAGACTTGTCAATGTCAACAGTTACGGACTCTGGCTTCTCGTCTTGTTTGGGAAGCAAAGGAGTAGTCAGTTGGGATTCTGCTGCATTGGAGACTCTATTGTTTTCTTCACTTTTTTCTCCATCAACTGTAGCAGAAGCATTCTTAGAGTTGCCTCTAACAACAGCTGCCATATGACTGCTGCCCTTTTGAAACTCATTCAATATATCATACAAAGGCATGTCAGATGGAACCCTGTTGAAAACGTCCATTCATGAATTAGATGCCACCTCATTTTTTATTTTTAGTTATAATTGGATGAATCGGATTGGTTTTAGGTAAGGTAAGTCTGAATCAAATCAAACCCTAAAACTTTTTAGATTTTGGTCAATTTCAAGTTCAGATTGTTTTGAGTCAAGAACATTTGAGTTTCTCGGATTTGTCAATTCGGTGAGTTGGATTTATTTTGGTTCAAGTTCATCTGTAACAGATCAAAAGTAAAAATTCTTAAGGACATTTTATCTCAGGTCAGTTTCAAGTTCAGGTTGTTCTAGATTTGGATGATTTGGGTTTCTCGCCATTCTAGATTCTAGTTATCTCAAATTTTGATAATTTCAGGTTTAAATCATTGCAAGTTCAGGTTGTTTCTATTTTAGTCATTTCGAGTTGGATCTTTTCAAGTTTAGGTAATTTGGGTTTGAGTTGGATAGATTCGAATTGTTGACTTTTGTGATCAAATTAAGTTAAGCTGAATTTGAGTTTTTGCTGGTCGGGTGACTTCGATAAAAATTATAAAAAGAAAATTAGAAAAGAATTTATGAAAACTAACAAACCTTGGAATTCTACGGATGGAAACAGCACTGACTGGTGTCTCAGTTTCTGGACGCACAGTTAGAAGGCTTTTCACCTTATTCCAATTTTCAAACAAGACATTTGAGATAAAGAATGAGTAAAAATAACCAACAAGATCAGCCAACCTTCCGATGAGAGACTCCATCAAATTAACACATACCAGCAAAAGTCCAATAATGTTTTTGGGATTCCCCGAGTATACCGGGACTCGGCTATGACCTCGTGCAAGGATCTTACCCATTGCCTCCCTGAGGTAAATTGAACTTGAGGTTAAACATTTAGGAATGCATGAGAAACAAAAGCAACAATCAATGCTAGTAAACACAACTGCACTTAATGTAGCACTTATAATGATGGATTAATGTTGTTAGAGCATCGTGCTGACAAAAAGACAATATCAACGCGCTATCGAAGGTCCAACAGATGTATTAATCCTTCTTATATTAACTACAAAATGAATTGAGGAGCAAAATTACCAGTCCAACTTTGAATTGACATCTAAAGAGAAAGTTGATTCTATAGGTGTCATAGCCTCCTCAGCCGTCTGTCCAAATAATTACAACAAAACAGGGACCAAAAAGTTAAAAGATGCTGAAATTGTTTCAAACAGATCCCAGACATTAGCATGAAAATTCTATGTTAGTTAATTTTGTCATCAATATTACATATGGCCATCAATGACATTAGTTTCATTGAGGTGCATACCTTTTCAGTCAAATCTAGTGCTCCACTAATAATTGTGGTCTCATCATGAGTGAGCTCTCCTCCCTTTCCAGCCTAAATAATTAGTTCAAGAAACAATCTACATCATGATATGAAGAAAGAGACATGGAATGCAATGGAAAATTTCTTCAGTATCATATTGTATTTACCTCCTGGCTGTGGATGGAGACAAGAGCTTTTAGTTGAGCCCGCCTAAATAGTGCTTCATTATGCCCCAACATCCAATCCAGAACCTGGAAAACATACACAAATGAGAAGACAAATCAACTCTTATAGATACTATGTTCAAACTCAAAACTTCTTTTTTTCCTTTCTCTCTTTCCTTCCGCAAAACCCAAGCTGTTACATGGATTTTGCATCGATCCGCTCCGTGATTTCTAAGAAACTACATAATACTCAAGTCTAGTGTATAATAAAGTTTTTACAGTAGGGAGTTAACAGAGTGCAAACCTATCATACCTTTCCAACGGGATAAGCTATTGGAAAGCAAAGAATCATTAAGACCCGCACCAGTCCTGATAAATTTGCACCAATAGCAAGCCCATATCTGGTGCAAAGTGCTTGTGGTATAACCTTAAAAAGTTAAAAGGAACAGTCATAGTCAAGGATTCACGGATTGATGCCAAATTAATGTAGTACAAAAGTTAGAAGAGCCTACCTCACCAAATGCTAGAACAAAGGTCACTGAAAGTATGATAGCAACATACTCATTGAAAAGCTTATCCAGGTATATAGGAAGGGCCTGCAAAATGGAAATATCAAAGCTGTCAAAGAAAGTCAACCATTCTTGAAGATTATCAGTAAATGTAATAGCTACTCATAGAGCATCTTCATTATCATTTCCTAGCATCAACCCCCGTTGGAAGCATAAATAAAACAACAATCCTATGTTTCTAACAAGCTAATTACTAAGGTACATCAGTTAAATATCAACATTAGAAAAAGAACCAACTACCAATTCTTAACAACTTTAGGCTAAACCAATCCCATTCTTATAACCAAATTCAAGCAAAAAGTACATGGTGGCGGTGGGCAATCTCGTTGAATCGGATTTAACTGGTTGAACCGGAAATCGACTGATCCCACGATTCAATCAATATAATATAACTATATTGTAAAAACCGATTTGAACTGACAAATGAACTGGAAACTGAAATTTGGATTAAAAAATAAGAACTTTGGCTCAAACTTTGGATTAAAAATTTTGGATTAAACCTAAATTTTGGACTTCCTTCTTTTTATTATAAAATTTAACCTAAATGCCGAATCCCACGATTAAACCCATTTAATATTAACTTTAGCCTGACACCATTAACTCTCAGTGTTACTCATCAGTCATCACAGATGCCATCTTTCCCATTTCGTTTTTCTCCCCTGTTCATTGCTGTTCCCATCGGCAGCTATTATTGCTATAATTATATTTTTTACTGTTAAAACCTTTCCATTCAATCACGTCCTTGTTTATTACCACATGGGTTGATGGAGTCCACATGCAAAGTTTGTCTAACTTGCACGTAAAGCAACCACATTAACCTCAATTATCAACTCAAAAATTCATTTTGTGATTTAAAACATCTAATCATTCGTATTAGATAACTTTTTTTAATCAAGTACTATTGCATCAGAGAATGAAATAAATTAACAAACAAAGGTCATAATTCGACTTAAATTCTTATTTAATTAAACTAAAAAAGTCGTTAAATCAATTTTTACCTCCATAGCAACAGCATTGCAAAGAAGCAAAGTCACCAAAAGCTGATGCTGTTTTTGAACCACCGGCAAAATAGCAGCTAAAAACATCATCATCATCATCAACAACAACAAGATCTCAAATCCAATCTAATAATAATCAAAACTTCAAAACGGAACCATTTCTTCACATCATTTTCAAATAATAATAATAAAAAGTAATGCCTTCTACCAGCTTGTTTTTTCTCAGTGGGAGTGCCGCTTCTTTGTAGAATCTCGAGCTCGACGAGACCGAGGGACATGAGTCCGAGAGTGAGACCTGACATCATCCCCGCAAAGAGTACGAAAAAACAAGAAAAGCCAGCGTATATGAACCACCATAGAGATCCGAACGGCAAACCTCCCCCAACGGATTCCAATCCTTTGACGGATTCCGTCGTCGTCGCAGTCCTCGACAGCATCCCCGCCACCAACACAGAATTTATCGGTTGCATTGTGGCTTGTTTTTCAATCACCAGGGAACAGTCCAGAAGAGAGAACGATAAACAGCAAAAACAAAAACAAAACAAAAAAAAACTCTTTTTTTCAAATTTATTTCATTGGTGTATATAAACTGAACAAAAAAAGGAGGGAATCATATGAGGACACGTGGCGGTATGAGAAGGTTTTACTAGGTCGTTTTCACGGGATTCGGTGAAAATACCGGTGAGAACTGAATCAACGGTGATGCTTGGTTAGTTAGAAACACGTGGGTGAAATGGAACAATTCTACCTAATTTATAAAGCTCTTTATCCCCTATTTATATTATGAATGAAATTGCAATTTTTCAAGTAAGTTTTTAATAATAAAAATAAATAAAAATTTTAATAAAAAACTAATTTAATCTTTGATCTAATATACAATTATTAATTTACCTTTTAGGAAAATACAAGTTTAATAAATTATTATTAAGTTTACCTCTTGGTCACTCAACTTTAAAAAATTACAAAATGATTACTAAATTATTCACAAGTTTTCATTTAAGTCACTTAAATTTTTGAAAGTTTTTATTTAAGTCATTAAGATTTAAGTTTTATTTTAAAGTTTGATTAGCGAGCTACAAGCGACGATTTGAAGATTGGTGCGATGGATCAGTACCATAAACGAGTAACAAGGCATATCTTATATCCAAATCGATCTAAAGGTTAGTCTTGGAGATTAGAGAAGAAAATTGTTTGGATTTTAATTCGTAAATTCATGATTTTCAAAGTTGTTTCATGAAAAAAAACTTAACTACATAAAAGAAAGGGAAGAAAAGCTTTCGATTAGTACAAGCGGTTATAGCAGTGATTTTAACAGCCTATTCACTTAAATGAAAGCTTTCAAATACTTCAATAATCATTTTGTAACTTTTTGAAATTGAATAACTGAAATGTAAACTTACTAATAATCTAGTAAACTTAAGTGCAATTTACCCTAAAAATTTTATCTCTACAAGTAAATTCCAAATACTCTCACATATTTTTTTTACTACATTTAAATGTAACAAGTATCACCGTTTAAATCTTACTTGTAGAGTTTAAAAATTCAACAAGTAGAATATAGTATTAAGTTCAAAGTTTCATCATGTATAAATTATTTTAGAGTTCTGATTATTTGTCTAATAATTCATTATGATAATAAATAATAATTGTAGTTATTCCCATTGCATTCTAATTATAATTGTGATTGTAATTTATTCTAAAAAAAAAGTAAATAAAATGCTTAAACTAGTTTTGTTTGTTTTACGAGTAAATGACATTAACCCAATTTAGAAAAATATAATAAAACTAATAAATTATAAGCTAACAATGGGAAAATTGCTTAATATCGAAATTTGAGGACTAGAGAGGTGATTTTACCAGAATTTTTAGCCTAGGTCAGGCCAAGTTGAGCTGAACAAGCTACCCAAAATAGGATAATTTATGCGTACGCACATAATATTGGTAGCCAAAGCCAGCATAGAACATTACAAGAACAGTCCAATTGTAACCAAGCTCACAATGTAAATGCAAAGCATAACAACAAATCCCCAACCACAGGTCAAATCTCTGAACCCAACCTACCAAGACACTCCATCCATCGTCAAGAGGCTGAGTTCTGAGAAAAAAAAGTCTGTCATCACCATGATTTTCAAAACTAGATTGAACCGGAAATCGATTGAGGTACTAATCCGAAAAAAAAAAGCATTAGATTAATTAACTCGCGAACTGGTACATTAAACCAGATTAAAAACCGGTTGAACATGTTTTTTCTATTTTTGTAATAATTTTTATGATTTTTTAAATAATTTATTTAATTAAACTGGACAAATTAATCGAATCAATAATAGGTGATCTAACCAGTAAGAAAGGGGAAAAAGACAGAAAAGGAAAGAACATAAAGCAAGAAAAACATATTTTAACCTTATAAATTATAATAAATAACCTAATTTACTATCATAAAATTCCCATGACAAAACTGAAAAATTTTCCTTACCATAAATTAAAAAGTAATTATAAGAAATATTTGGAATTATAAAAGGTAACTCAGATATGAAATTATGAAAAAGAAAATGGAAGTACTACACAAACTATCTCTACAATGGAAAGTCATGATATAGGATTTAATATTTTAACTCACCTTGCTTTAGGGTTATATTAACCCGGGTTTTTTTACTCGTATAATACTCGTGTCCGACACCTATGTCAGACAGATAAACAGATACAAGATTGCTATATGATCTTTCAAATATATGAAAATAGCCCGAAATAAATCGAGCATACCCTAATGCAACACTTAGACCCCTAATCCAACCCTAGTCTTTTGCATTTGTGTAATCTGTACACTAAAACTTCAAGTGTTCAGAATGGTAAAGACTGCGTATCACCTCCTTGAGCACTTGATTTAGTTCTTACCTGTCGATGCTATCCATATCTGTCAATAAATCAAGGCCATTTTGCTATTTTGTCGGCATAAAATGATCCATGGAAAGTTTAGAACTTGTACGGTGTTGTCCTTCCCCGTTTCTTCGACAATCCAGGTACAGCAATTTTAACCGAAACGAACCTGCCATCGAAAAACTAAACAATTCGGTAATGATGAATGTGAGATGGGGGAGGGAACCATGAGATGAGTGTCACCATAATTGCCAGAAATGCTACCTTCCCATTCAACTCGTTAACAGCTAGTCGCACAGACTCCTCGTTATCGAACCAAACGAAAGCGGATCCTAGAGACTGCTTGGATACTCTTTCCCTCACAACATGGACTGCAATATCATACAAAACAATTGAAGAAAGAGCCACGATATAAAAGAACCTGAAGTTCATCTCCATCTGGATGAAAATAACAATGCTTAACATTTAGTCCCTGAACTTGGCAACCTTTACCACCTTGGTCCATGAACTTTTTCTGTCTACATTAGGCTCAAAACTTAATAACTTTTCTCAATTTGGTCTTTGAACTTGGATCCTATTAAGGTATAATGACGTGACATTTTGATATTATGAATAGTTTTTTGTACTTTATGTAGATTTTACAAAAAATTTAAAGCTTCCATGTGATGATGTAGTACAATCTAAAAGTGTCACGTTATCCTTTTAATGAAATCCAAATTTAGGGATCAGATTGGAAAAAGTTCAGAAGTTCCAATACTAATACAAATAAAAAGAATTCAAGGATTAAAATGGGAAAACTGTCACATTCAGAAACAAAATTATGCTTTATGCCTATACTAAATTCTTTTGCCACTAGTTCTTCTCCATAAATAACATTTTATTCAAGCAATATCTACTACAAAATAATCCTATGTCACTTTGACTCGAGGATGAGTGTTTGATAAGGGTCCGTATTCAACATGAATATGTTAAATTTTTTTCTAAGTTTGTCCATATATTTGGAAGATCGTACCCCATATCCATGTCTGGATATGTATGGACTAACATAGCAACAATCTGTCTCAAGGACATGAGTCTATTCAAAAATATATTTCTAGAATCTTAATTAGATAGAAAAAAAAAACACCACCTTTCCTAGAATTTAGAACTATTCCATGGATGAACATAAAATGATTCAAATTAAGTAACATTCTTAAGAAATTAATAAGTTTTCACCTTCTTTAACCTCCCCAAACTGTGAAAACACTTTCTTGAGACGTCCTTCAGCTGTTGACTGAGGCAATCCTAAGATAACAAAAATGTAGGCAGACAAAAACACAAACAGGTTAGCTGCATGAAATGATTACAACCAAAAATCCAAAAAAAAAAAAACACAAATCATGAAACTTTTTTTGTTAAACCTTTGATGAAAACCCCAGTGGAAGGAGAAGTAGGAGGTTCTGATTGAGAAGTGGAGTAAGAACAGCAAAGGGGTTGATGGGTCAAATATGGGAAGCCTATTCTAAAGGTTTTGGGGATATGGGGATTGGAGATGGAGCATTTTGAGGTGATTGTGGAGGGTATTGGAGGCTGAAGGGAGGGAAGCGGTAGTGAAATTGAAGAAGATGACCAAAGTACTGCCATTGGAGAAAAAAGAAAATTACAAATGCCCAAAGCCTTGATGGGTTTTTGTTTTGAGAATTTTTTACGACCAAATTGAAACATTTTTTTTCTTTTGGCCCTAAAATTTGATGGGTTCATATTTGTGGTTGGACAAAAGCCTAAAAGGCTAAAACATCCTTTTCTATCAAGGGATGTGTATTTTCCCTCAAAAATGGAAAAAGAGTATAAAACTTATTTCTTCATAAAATACAAGGAAATAATATTTTATAATTTTTTTTTAAGAATTGAGCTATCCATCGACTTAGGGTCGGGTTAGGAATACTTGTCAGAAGCATTTTTTGTCCTAGAAGTATTCTTCCAAACTAAGTTAAAAATTAACCAAAAGCACATTTTTTAAAAGCTGAAAATTTTAGTTCATCCTCTTTTTAAGAAACATTTTTAAATTAGACTTTAGTAAGTTTAGCTCGATCCAATTTGAATAAGGTGATTCTTTTTTGTATTTTTAGGAATAAATATAGTAGAGTTAGGCTATTTTATCCAAATAACCCCAAAAAAATTAATTACTTAAATGACCTTAATTTAAAAACAATCATCTAAATAACCTGAAATGAATAATAAAATTAAGTTATGGGAATTAGATGGTCGGTGTCACTATTTTTTCTGTTAAAAAAATATTTTTTGGGGTTTTAGACATTAGATGGTCAACACTCATGTATGTTTTTTTTAAACCGTATCATATTGGTATAAATATATACTAATATTTTTAAAAAAATTAGAGTGCTAGCACACTGATGGCCGACACTCCTTTATCTAATTAAAAAAAAAATTTGAGTGTTAAGTGTCAGCCAACAAAGGCCCAAACTCACCAACAAAAGAGGATAGGAATATTGCAACATTAACCCCTTCTTATTTCCCCATCTTTTTTATTTTTCAAATTTAATTACATATTTTATATTTTAAAATAATATTAAACTACTTATTATGTTAATTATTATTGCGTCACTCACATTATTATTAAATTTAAATTAATATGCAAATAAGAAAAGTAAATATAATATTAATAAAATATAACAATTTTGAGATAAATAAAACACTTTACTTAAAGCTTTAATATATTTCCAAGATAAAACAAAACCTCCAACACCCCAAACAGAATTGTGAAAATTTAACTAATGAAAATTTTCTTTATATCTTTTCGTAACTTTTTTTCGTAACAATATATCTTTTAATGAATATCCTTTTATAAGATTATATTGTTTTATATGATAATTTGACATACAAAATTATATCTATACAATAGATTATTCGTTAATAATTATAATATAATTGACTTTTCTATATAATAAAATATTCTACTAAAGAAAAAAAGAACAACAAAGTGATATAATATTTTTTCCATCAAAAAGAAAATTAGATACACGATGTAGAAAATGAAGTCCCTTTGTAGTCTTCTTATTTAATAAGGTCTATATCAAATTTAGGACCCTCAAACTTTTATTACACTACAAGTTTGAGCTGTACAGAAGATCAAAACCCTATATATTATATTCAACAACAACGATATAATAAGTATAGTTACAAACAGAGTTACTACCATTTCTCACATGGATTTAGAAACTGAGCATAGGAGACTCGGTGCCTGCAACAACTGTTGGCCCTTCCACCTGCAATTTACAATCCAACACACACAACATTAATTTCATCCGTTTGCACCATTAAAAATTGGTCGTTTTACATCAGCATGATATATACATGACACTGCACGTGCTTTTGTCCCATTTACGTTAGATCAAAAAATAAATTGGTCATTTTTACTGAAGTTTTCGTCTATTTTTATTGTTAAAAACTGATCTTTGTACGTTAGCATAAAGTACACATGACACGCTACGTGTCATTGTTTGATTATTCCGTCGGTCACGTCACTTTCTAATAGTACAAACGGATAAAATTTTTAACAACAAAATCAATCTGATCTTTGATCTAACGTACAAAGACTAATAAAAAAAATAAAATACAATTCGACTCATACTAGAGGGATCTCCATAATACCTTACCATTTTGTTATTTGTAAACAAGTTACAAATATTTTTCAATAAATAGAAACTATTTATTTTAAAAATTAAGTGATGAGGTGATACACTCTCAAAGTGCCATGACATGCTTTAATGAAATTCAAATTTAAAGATTAATTTTTTAAAAAAATTATTAAATTTTAAATTTAGTATAGATAAAAAAAGTTAAAGGAGTAAACTGAAAAAAAATTGCTAAATTCATTACTAAAGGTTCCTTTACGTAGGAATATATGTGATGCATATAATGATACAAGTAAAGTACAAGTTGTAGTGGCCCCTTTACTTTTATTCATAGGGTACCATTCTTCTTCTGCTATCAACAAAAGATAAGAAGCTTTAAAGTTT
This sequence comes from Gossypium hirsutum, assembly GCF_007990345.1. Taxonomy (NCBI): domain Eukaryota; kingdom Viridiplantae; phylum Streptophyta; class Magnoliopsida; order Malvales; family Malvaceae; genus Gossypium; species Gossypium hirsutum. Next base: position 3,681,081 of record NC_053425.1, read on the forward strand.
AAACCACCTTTTTTTCTTCTTTTTCCTTTTTTTGTTCAACCTTTAAACCACCTTTTTGGTGAACCAATTTCTGTTGGTATCACATGTACCATACTCCTATGTACACCATAAATTTTGGGACCAACTTTTTTATTATTTATATTTAAATATAAGTATCGAACATAAATATTTGTCTGAGATAGATATAATCAAAATATTTTAATTTTTTATATATAATTTAAAATATTTTTGAAAGTCATATTTCAATATTAATGCATCAAACACAAGTATTTCATTAAAACCTAAACTCGAGGCAATATATATGTATATTTATAAAATCATGTTACCTTATATGTAGCACCCCACATCTCCTCGTCTTTAGCAGGAACAGCAGTGATTTTGTTCTTAGGGTTTTCATAGCTCATTAGTTCTCCAACTGCTGTGGAGAAGAAACAGGCTGTGGAAAAATGAACTTAATTAATTAGTGATTGTCAAATTCACTGTAAATGAAAAAAAAAAAAAAAGGTTTTAGGGGAGCCACCTTGAGGGAAAGAAGCAAGAGATTTGCCACAGGCACCTTTCAGCAAATCAACATTATCAGCAAAGGCCACATGTCCGTCAGCCGTGATTCCCCAGCAAAGAGGAACCTTACCAAATTGATCCTGCCAATATCATCCCACCCCCAAACATTTCTCAAATTAATATCCAACTTGTCAACGGATTTAAAAGGAGGACTTTTTTTAGAAAAAATTTTAAAGTGTTGTTTGTCCATGGGGTTAGTATTATCTTCAAGCTAAGGGTTTTGTCTATTAATTCTATTGAGAGTATAAGTACTAAAGGTATGGTTTATAAAACAAGAGCACTTTCTTGGATCTTATTGGTAGGTGATCATGTGCCATGCATCATCCGATTCAATAAAATGCTCCTACTCTATGAACCTTACATTTAGCTTGAGCTTTCAATAGAGTTGAGAGATAAAACCCCCAACTCGACTGGGGGACAATACCAACCCATTTAAAGGTCTACTAGCTCCAAACGGACATAACTTTGAAATTTTTTTTGAAAAGGAGTCGACCTCTCTTCAACAAGATATTAAAAATTATTAAATCATCTTTATTCAAACAATTTGAGATTTAATCAACTTTAGGGTTTAAGTAAATTTTAAAATTAAATTCAGACCACTTGTTTGAGGTTTTAAAGTTTCAAGCCAGGTCATTACGCATACAAGTCATTAAATGTTTTAGTTACTTCAAGTCCACCATTAAATTAATCTAGACCACGGACAAAAACAAGAGGCATTTAAAACAATTTTTTGTCTCCGCCTCTAATCTAAATTTAGGTTAAAAAAATTTAAATTGTTGTCTAATTAAGTAAAATCGTATATAAATTTGAGTGTATCTAATATTTTTTTAAAATTTAGATCAAAATTAATAGGTTTAAAACAACACCTAAAGATTAAGGAGAGAGAGTAATTGAACTTACAGAAGCCACAAACAAGGTGGAGGTGGAGTTGTCAAAGACAATGAAAGAAAAGGATCCATTAAGATGGGCAACCATATGGCTAGGAGGGTAAGGTGCTCTGTCACGAAGAGCCTTGTAAGCTTCTATCACCAATACCACCTCTGTTGCTGACTTACCAAGTCCATATTGCTGCTTTAAACTCCCTAAGTTATCAAGTGCCCCCTCAAACATGCAGAATATTTCATCTTTCACCGCGAATGACCTGCCATTAACGTATTTTATGAAATTGAAAAAGTTAGTCCCATTGGATAAAACATTAAAATTTCATCATAAAATTATTTACTTAAAAAATCAACAATTTAATAATTTATACTTAATAAATTAATAAAAGTTAGAAGTTCAAATTCATATATTACTGATAATTAGACCAATTTCTCATTTTTTTATAAAATAAAAAGATGAAATTCATAATTAAATATAATTTATTATTATATTAAAACCTAACCGTTATCTCCTCAATGAAAATTTATTTTATAAATCATTTCCACCACATCATTCATAGTTCCTTTCCAATTATTTAATCATATTTCAACAATTTTGTCCATGTCATTCATACACAATGTTGGTAAATTTTTTTATTTTCAATCCCGAATCCCAAATTTTGAATTCAGAATCCAAAACCCCAAATACAAACCTCAAACCTTAACTTAAAACTCTAAAGTTAATTTAAGGTTTAGAGTTTTAAGTTTCAAGTTTAGTATTTGGACTCAGAATTGGATTCGAGATTTGAATTCAAAATAAAAAAATTACTAAAATTATATATAAATGATATAAAAAAATTATTAAAATATCATTAAATAATTAAAAATATGCAATAAATAATATGATAATAAAGGTGGATAAAATAATTTCAACTTTTCAATAACCTAACAAGCATATCACTCCCCCTTTTGGCCTCAAATCACTGGCCACCACGTGGGTCCCAATCCTATTTGGGCAACCTTATCCTTTATGCTATCCAGATCAATTTATCACCCCCACCCACCACAGGTCATTGCCATGCAAGAAATTTGAAAAAGAAAAAACAACTTTATATATAATAAATATAAAATTAAATTAAATTAAAAAGTAAATCAGCATATTTAAAATATAGAGGTGTATTTAAAAAGGCATAATAATTTATTTGGCCCTCTAACGTTACAAAACAATTATTTTAGCCTTATATTTAATTTTGTCTTTTTTAACTCTTAAACTAATTTTTTTATCAAATCACTCAAACTAAATAAAAAAGTTAATTTTCTTTAACTTTGTTGATGTTGCATACATTTAGAATGATATATCACTATTTAATTACTTTTTTAAAATTTTAAAATTATTATAAAATTATAAAAAATAAATAGTTTTAAATTTTAAAAAATTAATTAAATGCTAGTGTGTCATCTATATAGTAATCCACATATATACTACATCAGTAAAGTTAACAAATGTTAATTTTTTCCATCTATTTTGAGGTGATTTGACAAAATACAAATTCAAGATCTAAAAGAGATAAAAAAATTAAATGAAAGTTTAAAATGATTTTTTTTATAAAGTCGGAGGACCAAAAAATTTATTATGCAGTTTAAAAAATAACATATAATTTGAAACCAATTAATAACAATATATATAATATGTATGATATTAAATGAAAAAATAAAATTATATTTTGAATAAAATTAAATTAAATAAATAAATACTTCAAATTAAGAATATTCAATCAACTATTATTGGTGGAGGTAATAAAGTATATAAATAAAATTAAAATGTATAAACTATTTCAAAACAAAAGTTTGATTGAATGGTAAAATTAAAATTTTATTACTAAAATATCACGAGTTCAATCTCATTATATATCAAATTATTTATTAATTTTTTAAAAATAAATTAAATTAAAATAATTTTGATTTATAAAACTAATTCAATATTTAAATAATAATATAAATATTAAAAAATTAAAAATTATGTATCAAATTATTAGTTTTTTTTGGGAAATTGAAAACACTTCGCTTATAGGATACTAATCCAAATTTTATTCCTATCAATATCATAAAATAAAGAAATAGCAATTTTATGTACCAATTCATCTGGCTCTCCACTATTACTAGTGGTGACTATACTCATAAGTTACAATCAGATGTCCTGGATGTTAGACACGTGTATGGTTGAAATTAAATCTAAAAAATCCAATTCAAAATCCATATTTCAATGTCATCAACATATGGCCACACGTAAACCAATCACCGGACCCCTCTCCACCCACCAAGGAAAATGAAAAATCATAATGACTTTACGTTGGACCGAGTTATCTGGTTCTGTGGTCCGCAAAACAAATATAGATGTGATTGTGTCATCTGAGTCTATAGTTTTACGGAAAAAGGACTTCCACTAAAATGAATTTTATGTTCGCTATAATTTGTTGATATTTTATTGACTATAAATAAAAATTAATTAATTAATCTCTATACTTTAAAAATAATTATAAATTAATTTTTTTTTGTTAAAAATCCACAATTAAATGATGATGTGAAAAAAAAAATCCAACATGAAATTTATTTTTATTTTAGAAAACGAAAAATTCAACATGATATATTAAAAATTTTGGATAAATGGAAAAATGAAAACATAATTTCTTTAATTTTATTTATCCTTTAATTTATCTTACTTACATAATTTTATTTTGAAAAAATCAAATCATCACTTACAACAATACAAATAAAATATTTAACAAAATGACCAATTTACACATTTTTTTCTATCATACAAGGGTTAATTTACTCATCTTTTTAATAAAAAAGAGTAAAATGCAATTCAACTCCTTATACAAGTGTCTCTGCGATATTTTTACATGTTTTTTCTCTCTTCTTTTATAACCACGTTATATTTAAGTTCCTAGTTGACATGGGCAAATCCACAGATTTTTTTTAATGGACCAAAATTGAATAATAAAATTTTCAAATATCAAAGCATAATTTTATAATGTATTAATTTATGATTTCATCATTTTTAAAGGATTAAACATAATTTTTTTCATTTTGGAGGCCAAAATACAATTTTATCATAAATTAATTTTAATTTAATCATTTAATAGTAACTTATATGGTAATTTTTTCATTTGAAAGCTCAAATTTGTCTCTACTAATTAAATCAGTATCACAAGTCAAATGAACACCAATTCAATTGAAAAATATCTAAACTACTATTCTACATACAAAATTCTTTATTTAAATCAACACGTGTAATGATTCTATTCTAATTATTATAACTTTATATATGTTGAACTAATAGAAAATCTTTTAAATTGTATTATTTTAAATTTTAAAAAACTTAAATATTTGTGCACACATAAATAAGTTTTAATTTTTAACTTTTTCTCTAAATCTTTTTAATTATATTTTAATAAGTTCTTAAATTTTAATTTATAAATAAATGAATCTATAACATAAATCAATCTTCCACTTAAAGATACGATTTGAGTTAATTTATCACCAATTTAATTAAAAATTTTAATATATATTATAAATAAAAAATATTATTACGATAACATTAATCTCTCTTAATAATTTATATAAAATTATTAAAATAATCTATTTAATGGGTGTGATGTGCAAAATTTAACTAAATGATAGAAAGTTTAACTAAATAACAGTTGTTTTAAATATATATTTTAAAAATATCTATAAAAATAATATAATATTTTAATATTTTTAAATATCTAAATTAAATTAAATTTTTATTTTTAAATAAATATAATATTGTATATATCAATTTTCTTAACATCTATTACGTGACATCAATTCAAATTTAAGTTCATACAAAAATATTTAAAAATCATTTATTACAAATTTTATGGAAAAGTGCTAAAATTTTAATGTCAGGCATATAATTGGCTGTTGAATCTGTTTTAAAAAACAGAATAAATTGAACGCTAAGCATTACGTAATACTTATAATTTTCTATTTGTTTATCTAGAAAACAATCGTCAGCCTCCGATTAATTAAATTAATCACAATAAATTTCTCAGTTCCTTTAAAAAATCTTCAGGGATTACGAAGCTTTAGATCAACTTAAGAAGCTACAGATGAAAATTTTCATGAACAAAATTTTATTAGTAACTAAAATTATATTGTAAATAATGATATTTTAATTGAAACAGTGAACACTGCTTTGATCAACTTAAGAAGCTAGAGATAAAATTTTTAAATTCGAACAATTTTGCTCTTAATCTCACTTAAACATATGAAATAAATTAAAATCATGACGGTTTCTTAGCCTTATTGATCATTAAATGATCCAATGGTCAAGATCCAACGTGATTGATATTTTTTACCTGGGAAGTAAAGCAGACTCGTTACGGTGAGAATAAGCGAATTGGACATGATCTCCGATCTGCATAGACACGGTGGAGGGGTTTGCCTCGATGAACCGTTTCACAAGAGCGTCCGCCGTTATCTTAGGCGACGGCGTCCTGCAACCGGCAGCCACCAGCTCGTCCGGCGGGGACACTATCGCTCCGCTGAATACTCCCAACATTTTTTTTTTCACTCAAAACAAATATTCTCTGAAGGAAAGATGAGCAATTCTTTTTTTGGTCGGAACTAGAAGAATCTATACAGAGCTCGAATATAGGAATGAATAAACAAAAATGGGCGGGGACGCAATTGCATTTATAGGAAATAAATACAAATATATGGGTTAATTTCATTAAATGTCCTCAGTAGTTTAATCTAAATTATATATTAGTCCCTGAACTTCAAAATATCTTAATTAAATCCTCAAAGTCTTTGTGTTAGTCTATGGCTATGCATCAAATTGAACGCTAAAGAACTCTAAATTTTAGCTCAGATTTGCGGGCTATCATATTTAAAAGGTTAATTATATCATTTTATACTTGAATTTGTCTTTAATATTCAATTTGGTGCCTAGATCATACCAAATGATTTCATGTGACCCAATGAACGTTTGACGCGTGTGTTTTAATAAAAAGACCTAGGTACTTAATTGGGACAAAAAAAAAGCTAGGGTACTAAATAAAATATCGAAGCCAAACTCAAGTACTTAGCTAGGACAAAAAGAAAAACTTAAGTATCAAATTGAAAAATCCATGTACCAAAGTAAACATTAAAATCAAGCTTAAGTATCAAATTGGGACAAAAAAAATTTAAAATACCGAATAATTTATTAACCCTATTTAAAACATGTGGACCGAATCATAAACATATTTGTATGTATGGCATGAACAATTTATAATTAACATGTTTAAAAAATTGTAAATATTAATGCCACTGTTCTTTATATTATATTTAAGTTATTCATGTAATAAATAACATGGCTATGTGTTTTAAATATATTATATTGTCAAATCCAGATTAGCATTTAGCATTAAAATTGTTCATGGGTTACTCTGGGCTAAGTAAAAAATGATAGCAAAACAGTAAAAAATTAATAGCAATTTTTTTGTTTTTTGTAAATTCGAACTAGGCTCGAGTCAAAAATCTTACCTGAGGCTCGTTCAAGCCCATTTTTTTGAGTTTATATTTTTGTCTAAACTCTCTCATTTTTCAGATGAGCCTTTTGGTGGCTTGGGTGATGAACAAGTCTATTTAACACTCAAGCTTGCATCATAATGATTGAAGGACTTAATTTATATTATACTGATACTTTGAGAACATTTTGAAGTTTAAAAATTAATTTAGAATCTAAGCCCAACTATAGTTTGGGACTTCGGGTGACGTTTGATGAAATTAAACCATTATATAAAACGAGGGCATTATCGTAAACACGTATCTCGTTGATTCTGTTCTTTATTTTTCTGACATTTTTTCAGTTTTATTGGGTTAATTTTTCGTATTAAAAAAATAAGGCATACGTTAATAATCTAAAGAATGAAGATGCGACACGTGGCATCAGGTCCTACCAAGCTGGCGATTATTCTTAGCTTAGATGCTCTGGTCGTGACTCAATAAAGGAGGTTGCGGGGGCCCATGATAGTATCCTCGTTATATTGGCATTTGGAATATGATTATTCTTTTGAACAATTAAGGAAATGCATTTACTAATTAAATTAAAGAAAGATATTTGGTAAACCGACTTTTTAAACTTTACATGCAGTGTTGGGATGATGATAAGTGTTCAATCGAGCATATTAAAATATTAAACATAAAAAAGAATAATATAAATTTTTGCTTTTGATAAATGTATTTTCCTTTTGATCCACTTTAGTCTTTAAACTTAGCAAGAAAATTCCATGAATTTGGATTTTGTCAATATTTGATTATGTGACCTGTGTTACTGGAACAGGATTGGATTAGACGGATCGAGAACCGATTGATATAACAAGCTGGACAAAGGGGTACTAAAATCGAAAACCAAGACAAAAATCGATAGTTAAACATATTGAATAAGCTTAATTTTTTATAAATTTTTAATTATTTATTTAATTATTGTTGGTCTAGTGTCCGAACCAATCAAATTGGTTGAATCGATAAAATATGGTTTGATCTGTTCAACCACCAATCTGGTTATTAAAGTACTAAAAATTATTTAATTTTCAAATGATGATGTGGCACGGTCATTAAACTTTTACATTATTCAAGTTAAGGGACCAAAATGGACATAGTCGTCAAGTTTAAGTACTACCGTGGACAAAAAAAAAGGTAGAGATACCAAAGTGAAACTAATTGCAAGTTCAAGAACAAAAAAATATATTTATCCCAAATAAAAATGTATATAAAATAAATGAGACAGTAGCAATTTCTTAACTCTACTTGTCGAATTAATACAACATTTTTTTTATAAATAAAACTATTAAAATTATTTATTGGCGAATTAATATCTATTAATTCAATTTTTATATATATTTAATTATTAATTATTATTTTTTACAATTCTATTTCAACCTAAATTATCTTTAATATTATTATTATCTTATAAATTATGGATGGAATTTTTATGTTGCATGATAGAATCAAGAATTTGGAGCATATCTAATGTCTTTATATGAGTATATTTAAAAACAAGTTGTTTATCTTCTATCCTGAAACCAATGAAGGAATCCATCTTTTGAGGGAAAGTTTAGCTGTAATGGCGGGTCCGATAACCTTTTTTTTATTTATTTATAGAAAACAACTGCCTACAATAAGGCTGATAGAAGCTTATAGTAACCATTTGTTGATGAGCATTTTCTTCATACAAAGATTCAACATGATCCAGTAAGTCTTCAAAAGTCGATAATTTATTAAGATCACTAAGAATAACTTTGGCTATGTAATCTATCAGTCAATTATACTTTCGCGGGACATGCTGATAAACTTTAATTATGTGATATCCAGTGACAAATTTCGAAATTTAGGGTAGTCTCAATACTACTTATTCTTTAGGACCCGTAGTCTCTTTACAACTCTTAAATAGGAGGATAATATACTTCAACGCACTCGAACCCATATCCTTCTACACTGGCAACAATATCGATGCCAATTAAGCTAAGACTCAATCAATGTTAAAGAACTTAATAGTTTATTAAATTGATATATTTAATTTCACTCATTGAAGATTATTTTCATTTAATAAAATATGACTAATAGAACTTTTCATCTGAAAATTGAACATTTTATTAAAATAATATTTTAATTAAGATCGTTTTTATTTAATAAATTAAAGTTAATAGGCTTGCTTATATGAAATAGCTATAATTTTACTTAAAATTTTAAACAATATGTTGTTATAGAAAATTAATTTAATAAATAATGTACTTCATAACTATGAATGTTGATGTTATAAGTGAAAAACTATTATGGAAGGTTAAAATAAAATTTAAAAAATTGGCTCTACTAGAAACTTGACTATTATAACAAAATGTTGTTTTAGCATATGATTGTTACAAAGAGGGTTGACTGTATTACATTTCAACTAGAATCTTACATTTTAGACAAATTTACCCTTTGCTTTTATTGTATTAATCAATTTAATTTTTATTTAAATAAAATATAAGTCTAATAAAAATCATTATTCTTAATCTTGTTTATTATTGATTATTACATTATTTTAAATTATTATTTTAAGATTCATCAATTGTTATACTTGTGATTTATAAATTTATTTCAACATCATATATTTACTTATTAATATATAAATTGTAATAAAAAAATAATCATCATAATTTATGATAAATTTATGGAAATCGAGACTAATAAACATTAAAAGAACTAAACTTGTTTAAAAATAAATAAATTTTATTACTAGGAGAGCTTATGAAAATGTGTTTCTTAGATAATCTTACATTTCGTTAATCAAATAATAAAATCATAAATTTCAATCAAATGAGCCAAATATGGTAATTAAAATACCCAATAATGTGCTAAGTAATTGTACATAATAATTCTATTATCAAAGGCCATCTTACATTTATTGAACCAAATGCACTTCTAAATCCATCTTTTACGAGTTTAGGTATAAATTTATACTTGTTCATGGTCGAGTTACTCACCCAAGCCCAAATGCTCACTTGAAATTTGGGAGGATTTGAACAATAATATTAGACCTAAAAAATGGGTTTAGGCAAAAAAATTAAGCCCGTTTAAAATATAGGTCGAGTTACGACTTGAACATTTAAGGGCCGAGCTTGGCTTGACCCAACCCATTTATTTAGTTTATAATGTTTTATATTATGTAAGGGGAGAGATCCACTTAGACTAATGTAAAACTAAAGTCGTGTTACACTCTTTCATATATTCCAACCATCAAATTTCATATTCCATTTATATGGACCATGCCCGCTAATTTTAACGTAAAATACAAAATTTTAACTATTTGTTTTATATAAAAAAGTTCAACTATTCAATTAATATTGATAAGTAGAATTATATTGATAAATTTAACGGTTGGATTGTTAAAAGATTAATCTTGCAGAAATATACGAAAGGGTGTAAAACGACTTTAGGTTTACATCAATCTAAGTGGATCCCTCCCTATTTTGGAATAATATATAACACATAAAAATTAAATCTATAATATTATTATAGATTTGTGAACATTAAAAAGTGTTAAGATGAATATAAATAAAATTTAATATATAAAAATATATAAAATAATTAAATATTAAATTAAAAATAATATAAATATATCTTTATTTATAAAAATAATATGGGTGAGTCCAAAATAGGATTGGGTTAATTATTTATAAATATGAGGGGGGTAAGGCAAAATTTTAAGCCCATATTTTAGGCCATATCAAATTTAGGCAAATATAAAATGTATTCGACTCAGTTAATTTCCTGCATAGTTCAAGATAGGCTCGTGGTGAGCATTGGCAAAGATAGCATTGTGAAAATATGAGTCAAGGTGGATATTTGTTGAGTATGACTCCTGTTTCAATCAAATTTGAGAAATAATCTTTCAGTTAAACTCTGTTTATTTGTTTTAATCAAACTCTTATCAGTCTAAATTATTTTATCTCCATCTTTTGTACTTTTCGTTCTTTTGTCATTATAGTAAAATTATTTTTACCCGTGGTTTTTTTATCCTTCTCTTTGGAGTGATTTTTCTACATTAAATTTGAGTATTCAATTTCTCAATTTATTCTGCTATTTTATAAAATATATATACATTAAGCGCTAAATTTGATTTACATTTTATAGTACAATCAATATAGATTTTTTCAATTCACAAAAAAAAAAAAAAACTATAATTAGATTAGGAAAGAAAAGGAGGGGTAAAAAAGGCAAGACAAAGAAAGTCAAACTGAAAGTCAACGCGCGTTGTGAGTGGGAGAGATAGTGAAAGTTGCTCACTTCTTTTAATAATAATAATAATGACACAGTCTTCAGCTTCTTCTCTCCACTAATCGACCAATAATTTCCCTTTCTCTCAAATTTCTTTTTCCCATTTAGGGTTCCAATTTATGAACAAAATCAACTGATCCAAAGCCAAACAACGAGCAGCAGCATAAGGTACGATTTTTTTCCTTTTTTTTTTCTTTACAGTTCTAATTTTATAGCTCAACTTATTTCTTCGATCATCGTTAAATTTTCCGTTGAATTTTTTAGTTTTTTGATGTTTTCTTAAATATAGATTTGTTAAAGCAATTTCATTTGGTTTTGATTTTATTCATAATTTATGTAGTTATGTATAACTTCTGTGCATGTTTTGGTTTGGTTTTGATGTTTTGGTTCTTGAATGATTCGAATTAATTTCATGTTATTTTAGAATATTTAGACTGTTTCCATGCTTTTGGATTATGAATTAGGATTGATTAGCGGAATTTACAAGGAAACGACAGCAATCTAACTCTGACATCAATATATTGTTTCTTTTGTTGTCAAATGTATCTAGCCAACTTTTTCGGCATCTGAATTTAATCCATACAACTAGATAGGCTTCTGTCATGGATAAGGACTTTAGCTTCGTTATCATGAGGCTTTAGGCTTGTAACATATGTCTAAGTTCAGCTTTCTATCTGTGCTAGCAAAAACTTTAGTCACTCAAACGAACAATTTTGTAAAAAGGTAACTAAACTGAGATTCAGCAACTTGACAATCGCACTGCATTTATAAGCTAGGATTTGTTACTACTGAGTTTTTACTATTTAAATACCGGATTCAGTCCGTAGTCCTAGTTATAACTAACTTGTCCAAATTTGATCTATCGTCGCAGCTATAACTGGCAAATGCTTAACCAAAGATGGATGTTTTTTCCCTGATTTGTCAGTAGTTAAATACCGGATTCAGTCCATAGTCCTAGCTATAACTAACTTGTCCAAAATTGATCTATTGTTGCAGCTATAACCGGCAAATGCTTAACCAAAGATAGATGTTTTTTCCCTGATTTGTCCCAAGTGTTTAATTCCGGTATCATGATGCTTTAGGCTTAGGACTTGCAACTAAATATGTTTAAGTTCAGCCTTCTATTTGTACTAGCTAGACTCGAAGAATAAGCTTGTAAAACATAACTAAACCCAGATCAGCAACTTGACAAATGGTGATGTAGGATTTCTAACTATTGAGTTTTTACCTGTTAAATACCGGAAATCTCTTGATTGTCTGCTATTCTTACCATTTTCTTTCACCATTGAGTATGAATTAGTTAAAAGACATTTTGGTAATTTGATTTCCATCAAAGATCAAAAGTGATTCTTATTCAAGTTCTCTAGGTTCTGGAAATCCATTTTTATACACTTTATTTTCTTTTAGGATAGTAATTTGTGGTTATATTGTTGTTAAAGCAGTCCTCTGCCATCATTGTATTTCCAAGTAGTTTTGGTTTTCTCTGCAGTTTGTGGTTATGGATCAGCAAGGCCATGGGCAGACTTCTGCAATGGGCATAGTTGGTAGTGCAGCGGCAGTTCCTTATGGAATAACCGGTTATCAACCGAATCAAATGATGGGAACCTCGACTCCTGGATCAGTCTGTTCAGTCCGTCCTCCTACTCAGCCTGCTGGCCCCTCTGCTTCATCGGCCCAGCTGGCACAACAGCAACTTGCTTATCAGCATATCCACCAACAACAACAGCAGCAATTGCAACAACAACTCCAGCGCTTTTGGGCGAATCAGTATCAAGAAATTGAGCAGGCTACGGATTTTAAAAACCATAGCTTACCGTTGGCCAGGATTAAGAAGATCATGAAGGCAGATGAGGATGTTAGGATGATATCAGCCGAAGCTCCGGTCGTGTTTGCCAGGGCATGTGAAATGTTCATTCTCGAGTTGACACTGAGGTCATGGAATCACACCGAGGAAAACAAGAGGAGGACCCTTCAGAAGAATGACATCGGAGCAGCAATTACGAGGACCGATATATTCGATTTTCTGGTTGATATCGTCCCGAGAGAGGATATAAAAGATGAGGTTCTCGCATCTGTTCCGAGAGTTGAAGGACTGGCTGATGGTCTTCCTTACTACTACATGCCGCCTCAGCTTGCTCCCCAGGCTGGTGCTCCGGGTATGACTGTAGGTAAGCCGGTGATGGATCCCAACTTTTATGGCCAAAAGTCTGGCCCTTATGCCGGTCAGCCAGTATGGCCGCCACAGCAGCAGCAGCAACCGCCTCCGGATTCATAAATGTGATCTTAATGTCTACTTAAGAGCTTAAAGGACAGTGCAAGTGAATTGATCATCATATCCGTAGTACATCAGTATGTGATTGAATTCTACAACATATCAGTGCATTGCTATATTGCATTACAATTTAGTTTTATCTATTTAGTGTAACAGTTCAAAGATACTTTTGCTTTTGTAAAATTCGAAGTGACATGTTTTTCATATATTTGGAAAATCATATCTATAACTATGAATGTTAAATCGGACCAACATAGGTGAATTCATTCATCTTTATTGTTGATGTTTTTGACATGCCTGTACAACCGTCACGACTCACCGACCAACCTAATACTATCATTTCCCTGGGTAGTTGCACTGTGTTGGCATAGTGATCACAAACTGGTATTGTCTTCTTCAAGTACCCACCTGCCCTGCCAGACCGAATGGAGGGATCTTGAGAGACTTGCAGGTACTCAAAAGAAGACAATATTGGCTTGCGATGTGACGCTAGAAAGTGAAAGTACCCAAATGGTCAACGGGTTAAGGACCAAGGTACTTTAATCACCTCAAGATAAAATAGTAGAGATCTTCATTGCTCTCCAACCTATAATAGAATCCTCTCACCTTTTACATTATGTTCATCAACATTCCATGCAAACACTGAAATATTATTATATTCCATTACATGAAAGAAAAGTTTTTAGCGCGCTATACTTTTGTCATCGAAACAGCCTTCTGAGTGCATACGGGGACAGATATCTGTGTTGGTGTCTATTATCAAGATACTGGAGAAATCGCTTCCAAGCTGCATTGTTCGGAAGTAACTGGTAAGATTGAAATTTTATTTCACTTTAAACTGATACTCATGATAGGAGAGTGTACCTTTGCCCCAAGTGTTCGATGATATCGGTAGTAAGAGTTGACCTTTTTTTATGCTCAAAAGCAAGAGCTGCAGCCTTCCTCAATAAAGCTGAGCCAGCAATGCAACCCAACACGGTTGGATTTGTTCGACTGTAGTGACACCGTATTTTAAGAAAACAATCAACGAACATGTAGTAGAGAAGATAAGAGCAATGACAGTGAGTTAGCTGGAGCCAGAACTACCTGATAGTTGATTCCCTTTCGGCGGCCAGATTGCATTGACGAGCCCAAGATAAAAATACCGCAACACTGGTAGAAAAGCCAAAATGATCAAATGGAATGTACAATGCACAAACTGAAAGGAAATCGTAATGAATCAATTACCTTCCAGAAAGAATATCACCTTGGCCACCACAGCGCCGTGGAGATCCATAAATGCTTACCGATTGGACTATATAAAACAAAAAGTGTAGCATTCCAAACAAAAAACATATATAGGGTGCTTCAGAAATCCGTTCCTGACTCATGTTGTAATAAAGAGCATAGTTTTTAGAGAATAATACATTTATGAGTCAGGGTTCCATACCTTTTTCACCATCACTAATGAGGTCAGACTTTCCTTTCCTTAAGATCGTCACACCACCGATCCTAACCAATAGGGGCACTTCAAATTAGAAAATTTTCGGGATATTGCAATAAAATTTATTGCATGAGTACATAGTATAGCAAATGCAACACTACAAATGAAAATCCAAAGAAGGTGGTCTCGATATTCTAAGTCCATCATTCAAAAGTGAAAGAATTCTAAAGGGATATACTACACTGCTTGTATAAATAGCTCTTACTTACATTGACTATACCTAAGAAAAATGCAGAGACGTTCTCTATTGTCACTATATGTTACGGACGTAATCGGTTTTCTTTCCTAACCAATGCTTTGGATAAAAACAATATGCAGAGTGAATCTCAACAGCCCGACAGCTATAAGATAAATCCATAAGCATGCTGGTTTGTTTGAACAATGTTGATATACTGACAGAAGATATAATAATAACTGGAAATCTCCGAGGCTTTCACCACAAAGGAAAAAAAAAAAAAAGGTTTAGATCCTATATATTCATGACAAAGAAAATATCTTGACAATAATAAATTATCGTTGCTTTAAATGCATATACGGGGGGAAATGTGAAAAAAGAGAACTTGCAAAAGGAATATACTGTTTCGAAAGAGAGAGCAGTTCCCCATGAGTGTTTTGATCGTTTACATCACAACCTAGAACTTTCTGAACCAGGCGCTTATATTCAATCACATTCGGAGTCAAGACAGCTAAGCGATAGCCACTAACAAGCTCGATACTGTTTGTCACAAGGAAGAGTCCGTCCTAGGAAATAACGGTAATTAAAAGGAAATCAAGATAGAAACTGGTATGTAGCATGAAATTTCACCAGACAATGCCGCATACTCGTATTTACTGATTACATACCCCATCTACAACTATTGGAACATTTGATTGCCTTGCACGTGTCATGATTTTGCTCACACATTCCTGAAAAGATTACGCAAAATGAAAGTGATTATGAAAGAGCTATTCCTAGGAATCCATGCAGTCACCAAGAACAATTGCAGAATATTTGCATCGAAAATATCTAGCTTGTCAAGGAACAAGTCACTTGCACTTAGCTCTAATCATATATTCCGAGAAAAAGGTTTATTCATTTCACGTTAGAGGGGGGGAGGGTTAGAAACCATTTTTCCTCGAGATTAATATAAGAATTTTGCATTCCGCAAAGGCTTTGCTTGGGTTTAAAGCATATGCATTGACAATTCTCGGTCAATGAACCAAGCATGGCATTACTAAGTCGGCTATGACCAAAGCCAAACAGTATTATGACCCTTCAGAGTTAAAGCAAAATTGTCATATACATTCCGGTTAATGGTCAGCTAAACAAAAGAACAAACATGTTCACAATCAATGGACAAATGTAACTCCACAAAAAGATGCATTTTAACAGCATTTGGACCATTAAGTATTGCCATATATCGCATGTTTTTATCCATGAAAGCTAAAAGCTAAATTCTCATAAGTACAAGCTGGAAAAATGACCACGATACTACTTGAACATTCCCCAAATAGAATTAAGGAAAAACTGAAAAGCTTCCATCTAACATGCACATTCCTCGTACACAACTACAAACTAGATTGAAAAGGTACTCAAAAGTATTTAGAAATAAAAAATGCATATGCATGTATCTTAAGTGAGAAAAGCACACCAGAAGAAATGGGTCCCTTCCAAGTCCCGGACCAACAACCAGACAATCAAATCTTTCCATCCATTTATCAAACTCGGAAAGAATCTTCTTTGAGATATCTCTTTTGCCCTCATCATTAACACCACTTTCACATTGAAACAGCACAACAGTCAGAAATTAAACCAATTTTTATTGAAAGATTAATTTGCAAATGGAGACAGAGATCACCTAATATTATATGACTCTTCTAAAATAGGGTGCACTATCAACTCAGGACTGTAACTTTTTATAACTGTGGCAGCCCCTTCTGTACAGAAAACATGCGACAAATCTGCGCCCTGCAAGGGGAAGAAAAAGATATTCACATTCGATTAAACCGAAGGTTCATTTATAGATACAATGCTAGAATGGAAACCGGTATATATATTCACTAACAATCTTCAAAGCTGAAATAGCAGCAAAGTAAGGTGCACCGGTATATTCACGACACCCTCCGACAACAGCTATCTTCCCTGTAAAAGAAATGGATTCCCATATCAAATCCAATTCAATTAAAGACATTCTTAAAACCTCAAGTAACTTCAACCAGCTTGGCCTTAAACCCTAAACCCTAAAACAAATACATAAAAAAGAGAGGTGACCTATTATTGGAGAGGGCTTACCAGCTTGGCCTTTATGTCTAGTAGGGTCAAGTGATGGGGTAATTGCTCTCAAAACAGACTCAGCATTAGCCTCTAAAGAGGCTCCTCCACTCAAGCATTTCACAGCTTCCATTCTTATTTTGTCACTGACACTGTACCCCTTTAGAGATCTTATAAGAAACTGTTGCCTCCTTAAAACAACTGATGAAGCTAAAGATGAAAACCCAGAATTCATTCCATGCTTAACAAACATCAGCAATCAAGAAAAGGCTGCAAATTATTTTTTTCTAAACTGTGAACCACAATAAACAATATATATACATGCATCAGCTATTAAAATTAACAAATATAAATTCCAATTTTCACAAAGTACTGATCAAAAGCAACTTTAATTAAAAAAAATTGAAACTTTATGCAAAAATTCACCTGAAATTATAGATGTAAATTATGGATGAAAAATGGATCAGCTTCAGCCCTCTCTCTTACTCTTCAGCCTTCAGTTATTAGCTGAATTTTTTTTTTTTTCAAATTGGATTTTTAACACGTAATGTATACTTTTTTGTGTATTTGCGGTTAGATTGGGTCGGACAAAACAGGGTGCGCCGATAAAAAGGAGGATCAAATTCTAGTGTTGTTTCCTGGTCTAATTCGAAATTTAGTCCCTATTGTTTACTTTAGCATACTATCAAGGGGTCAAGATAAAAATTTAAAATTTTGAGGGGCCAAAATTATAAAATTTTTCCATTATTCAAATGAATAAAAAGCTTAAAATTAATAATCTATACTCGAGAGAGACTATTAATTAAAATTTTCCTTTTGACCAAAGGACCAAGACTTACTTACCTAGCTCTGCCTCACTTCATTTCATTTCAATTTAATTTTTTCCTACTTACCTTTAATATTTTTTTTATAAGTGATCTGTCGTAATTTGATATGTCAAATTAGGTTCTCTATTATACTTAATACGCTTATTCTCGAGCAATTTTGATGTCTTTATTGTGCTTTTAATTAGTTTAACCTTTCGCATTAATAAGTTATTAGTGTGCATTTTGTACTTATTATGAGATCCAACTTGGTCAAATGCACCAATTGGACCCTAATGGTTGATTGAGTGTTGTAGAAGCTCAATGGTGACCCGAACATGAGCGAAAACATCACCAAAGGAAGGGGTATCACGACATCGAAGCATGAAAGTCGCAATACCACAGACAGACATGAAATGAAGAGAACAAAGCTCCCGGGACATGAAACACGCATGACGTCACGATGAGGGCTTTTCCCATGAAGCAACAAAATCCAACCCCCCAACCCTTAATTTGCAGACTGTCGACGATGTCGCGACATCCTTACTTAGGTATCGCGACATCACAATCTTGAAAGGACAAAAAATGACATCAGGGGTAGTTTTTGTTCACCCGAAGCACCAATCAAATAAAAAACGTCCAAGTACATTTTGATCATAAAAATAGGGTTGTAACCATCTTTAAAAAGCCCAAAATTGATTGAAGAAAGTAGAGCTTTTAGTTTAGGTTTCCTCTCTTCTTTAGCTTAGGGTTAGAACAGTTTTCTTCTTTATTTTTCTTAAGATTTTAGATATAGATTTAGGGTATTAGTTGTAACTAAGTATTTGTTAATGTAGCTTAGCTTTATTGACCTTATTTAATGCTTTAAAAACTCTTTGTAAATTCAGTTCACTCTTTAGTTTCAATGTAACTCAGTTTCATTTTAGTTTTACTATTAGAAATCTATTCTTTAGTAGTGTTAGTTTACTTCACCATTGCTGCCATTGTTGTTTACTTTTAAGCTTTTTCGAGAAAAACCCTATTTTTATTTTTATTTTTATTTTTATTGTATTTTCTATTTATGCACATTTTATGCTATTATTGTGTTCTTGTTTGCTTAAGTAGGAGTATGGGTAACTAAACTTAAAAAGGTTGGTTGATGGAAATGTGGCTAATCTAACTTTTGAGTCAGGAACTAAATTGTAATAAATTGGACTAAATCGGACTAACATCAAAACTTAGGATTGACGCACCTAAGGAAAAATTAAGATAAGTGAAACCAAGAGGAGATCTTATTAATAACCAATTTGTTAATCCTAAGTTAGTCGAACAATATCAAGAGATAAATCGAACTAATTTGTCTAACTTGATAAGACTGAGATCAAGAGGTAAATCTGAGGAGTTTACGTAATTTAGATCCTTAATTCAATTGTTAATCAACCATGTTGAAGTCAACCAACCATTTTTGCTAATTAAATCGTTAGTTTTATAACTTTGTATGCTCTACGATTTAATCTTCTTTAGTGCTAGATAGTTAGTTAGTTTAATTAAAATCCAATTATACATTGTTGTACTATAGAAATTAGTGAGTAGCTTGCTAGACTCCTTTCTTACATGCATTTTTTAATAGAAATCGCTGATTCTTTTGAATTCGATCATTAGAATATTACGATGTTCCATTGTAACACTACAATTATAATTAACCTGTCACACTTGCAGTAGGCTACGATAGTTATATTTGTACTAGTGTTGATTTCTCTCATTGTTCACGAGGGTTGTGAGAGCCAGTCAATAAGACATTACATTTTTACTCTTTTAATAATTATATATACACAAGAATAACATGGTAATTTCATAAAGTGGAATGGGGTAGGGCAAGACGAGACAAGCAATAACCTTAATTACTCTATACTCATCGTCTAAAAAAAATCCACCTTACCCCACCCTATATCCACTTTTCAAAAAAAGAAAAACAAAATCAATTCCATTTGGAGTAAATCGGTTCGGATTCGGGTGTTACAATCCTTACCTTTGACAACAACCTTATGTTTTTGATTTTTTGTATTTATTCTTAACAAGTGTGTTATTTAAAGAAGAAAAATATTATTATATTTATATGGTTTTAACAAAATTTACAAATAAATAAATTATATTAAGTTATTTTTGGTATATTTCAAAAAGAAAATAAGAAAAATAGACTTTCCTGAAGGCCAATCAATATTAATTTACACATGCTATTAGGAAAAAAAAATCAAAGTTGTGATCTATTGATGAGAAAAAAGATGAGAAAAATGAGATGACAGTTCACCAAATGACATCTAGAGAGCTGTGAGTAGAAGATGATAGAGTTTGAGATTTGATTCTTAAGTGAGAGGAGAGGAATAAAAGAGGTTGAAGAAGGAAAAAGAAGAGGATGATTCCTTCTCTAGGTTGGAGTGAAGAATTTATAGGTGCATATGACATTCTCTTAACTTGAGGTCTTAACATGTGTATAACATAGGTCTCATCATGGTCAGCCACTGAGGAGGCACAATAACTTCTAGGTGAGCAGTGATGTGATGAAAATAGGCTAAGTGAGGTCTATGTGTAAGTCATGAAAAGTAAGGCTTAACACCAGTCTTTGGCAAGATAACTCTTAAGGGATTTCAAGTATCCTGAATATGTGCTCTTGTATCTTTTAACTTTGTTGAGGTATCGTTTTTGGCGAGGTTTAACTTTGTTGAGGTATCGTTTTTGGCGAGGTTTAAGTGGTCTCATAGCAAGGTACTTATAATATGATTTTAAACTTAAAAATATTTTTTAAGTAATATAAAATTCATGTTTGTTTTATGATTCATAAAAATTAATCATTTCAAAGTTCGTATCAACTCGTACAATCAATAACAAAATAATACCAACTACTATGAATTCAACAACCTTAAGCTCCTATTTAAAATTTAATCTGGTTCTAACTCTAAGTTTGATTAAATCAAAAAGAAAAATATATTTTTTATGAGAGAATGTTACGTGACACTTTTTTATTGGCCAAAATAGCTTAAACTTATTTTTTTTAATACCTGTTAAATTAGGGACTAAAAAATATAATGGTTAAGAAAAATTTTAAATACAACACATGTATACTTCAAGGACTAAATTATAAATAAATTTAAGAATTTTGAAATTTCCTCTCTAAAATTTATTTTGATTGGTTAGTTGACTTGGATTAAATTGATTGTTGAAAATAATTATTTAATTCCGTGATTATAATTTAAGCAAATAAATTTTATTGCACAAAATCCCTTAAAAATATAGCAACTCACCTAATGTACACCTTGTTAACTTGTACATGTTAAAAGTAAAAACTCTACCAAAACATCACTTTCTTCACCCAAATAATTAAAAAGTTTCAAAACAAAACTTAAGAAAATCTTTAATTGTAATAGAAGTTAGACTTGTTTATGGGTTTGGTTGGGTCTTGTTCAAAAAGTGGGAGGATTTGGGTAAAAAAATAAGGCCCGTTTAAAAAACGGGTCGAGTCTCCAGCAAGCTTTTTTTTACCTGAGCTCAGCCCGGCCCAGCTTGGATACCTTAACAAAGTATCAATACCTTTCACAAAAGTATCGATACCTTGCCTAGTATCAATATCGTTTTAAGGTTCAATATTTGAAAATTAAAGAAAAATTGATTGAGGATCGATATTACAAGCTTTAATTTGGGTGGGGCTTGGACAAAAATTTAAGTCCAATTTTTAGATTGGGCCGAACTCGAACCTATCAATCAGGCTTAAAATTTTGTCAGGACCCGACCTGACCCATGAACAACTCAAATAGAAACAACTAAGTTAAGTTGACTATATATAATTAAACTTATATTGAAAGCAAAAGTAGGTTAATTAAACTTATATTAATGACTTTTTAATTTTTATTAATAAAGAAACATTTTCTTTTTATTAAAAATACTCTAATAGAAACATCCCAATCACAAATGCTTTAATTAGGTTAATAAAGTTTTGGTATTGTTAGTAAAGGTCAAGGTTTTCAATTTTTAACTGTTTGGGTTCAAATCTCATCACGTGTCAATTTCTAATTTCATCATGCACACTTGTTATGTATGAATTTTATTTGATTATATTCTATTTTTTTATTAATTTGTGTTTTGTATCGGTATGATTATATTTTATAGTTGTTCATACATGCAGAGGAGGATGTAGGGGGGCTGGCAGGAGCCCTAGCCCCCCTAAAATAGAAAATTTCAATTTATGCCCTTGATTTTTTTAAAAATTTTAAATTACTAAAGGTAAAATTACACTTTAGCCCTCCTAAAATTATAAAAATTTAATTTAATCTTTTAAAAATTATAGAGATATAGACTATAAAAAAAATTTATTCGGCCCCCCTAAAATTTTGTTCTGGCTTCGCCCCTGCATACATGTATTTGCAATTGTATTATACTTATGATTATATTGAGTTTGTTGATACCGAAAAGTGGGGAAGAGGAGACAAGCAATGATTCACCTTCTTTGGGCAAAGAGTTATACAATTTTTAGTAGAGTAGAGAGGTTGAAACGGAGGACTAGTTGAGAGGGTGAATAAGATACTGTAGTAAAAGTTCTAGAGTGAGGAGCAAGTATATTCTGAGTATTTATATAGTTTAGTCTTTTCTTACCACGTATCATCTTTGACTGGCTGATCCTTTATACAATTCATTGTTAGATCGATAATACAATATAAAATGACTAGACAACAAGATATGTAAATGATAAGAGATGAATGTCTTGCTGGAATGACCTAATTATTTGGGGTAAGTGACTCATCTGTTCCCTAAGATTTAGCGAAATAGATCCAATAATGAAGGAGACATATTGGGCATAAGGATGGTTATGACCAATATGTGTACTAATATTTATACTTATAAACTTTCAAAAAAATGGTAATCAGAAATTACATAATATTTTTTTATATTAAATGACTGTAATAATTGATTAAGTACTTATGAACACTTTGAGTAAGTATTAAAGTTTGATTCTTATTAATAATCCTATTTAATTTATAAAAAAAATATTAGTATAAAAGTTAGTTTCAAATTTAACCTTTAAAATTACACTAAATTTTCAATTAAGGACCAAAAAAATCTCAATTTTTTATAAATAAAATTAATAATAGTAAAAGTACTAAAACCATAATTTGAAAGAAAAAAAAAAGTAAGTATAGGCTAAAGGATACCTAAATATTGTTGACAAATGAATAGACAAACAAGATTCCCATTTAGCAAAGAAAATTCTACACTCATTTTTTGCCTTCTTTTCAATGCCAACGTGGCAACCTCTCTCGTCTGTCTCTCCGTCCCTCTGACTGTAATTTAACCGACTAACCATCATTGTAATGAGGCCACCACTTGTCACCCTCCTCTGTTGCACGTGCGGTCCACGAACCAATTAGGATAAATGTTGAGACATAACCTGAGAAAGATTGAATGAGGTATAGTTGTCCTCCACGTGCTCAGTGGAAACTGGGATTCAATCCTATCCGTTACCTCAGTAAAATGGAAAAGATAAAGTTTAAATATCCATTTAATCCTTATAATTTAGCAAAATTTAAGATTTAATCCTTATAATCATATTTCTGTATATAAACATTATGGTTCAATTATTAATATTTTTCATCGAAATATTTGATATTTTCATTGTTCAAGGGGCCTCGGCTCACTTAGTTAAATGATAAAATTATTTTTAACGCTAAATTTTTTTAAAACTTTCAATTTTAATTTTATTTAAATTTCTAATTTTTAATTTTAACCTCACTAAAATTTTATAAATTTATCTCGAATCTCTAAAAAAAAGTCTTTTCTTTCCTTCTACGTTACATCATATGAGAGTAGCCAAATCAATATACTAAAATTGGTAAATTTTAATTGCAAATTTAACATAATTTTAGCAATTAGACTTAGATTTTCAAATAAAAAAGATTTAATTTGATTTTTAAATGTAGGGACTAAATCTCTAATTATGCCAAAGTATATGGAGTAACGGCATATTTTGAATAAAAGAAATAAAAGCAAATCAAGTCCCCACTCCCCACTCTCTACCACTACTAAACCTTTCAAAAAACATTGAAACTGAAAAAAAGAAAAACTCCATCTTTATTAGACCCCATGTTTTTAAACCAACAATTTCTCTCTCTCTCTCTCTCTCTCTCTCTCTCCCTTTTATTTTTTTATGAATTTGTTTTGTTGTTTTTTGATTCTTGAATTTCGAACGAATCCATTTTCCCAGTAGCTTACAAGTTCTTGTTTTTATGATTCTCTGAAAAAAAGGAAAGAAAAGAAAACTGATAGAAGATAAAGAAAGTATATTAACTCCACCATGAATGCTTCCTTGCTTCATCGACACCCATTTTTTTTTTAAATTTTTGATCCTTTTCTCTCTCTCTTTGTTGTTGCCCATCATTTATAACTTATAAACAAAACTGACCTACCAAGCAAAGAGAACCCAAAAGCCAAAAAAAAAAAGAAAAGAAATATGGTTCATCACCATTGGACATGAAAATGCTCTATTTTGCTTGAAAAGCACACTTCTATGCTCTTTAAACCTTAATCCCCTTTCCTTCCCCTTTGACTGTTCTTTTCTCTCTTTGGGTTTTCATCATTTTTTCGAATTAAACAATACCCAGATTCAAGTTCCTTTTAGTTTTTTCAAATGTGTAAAGGTCCTTCTCAGCAGGAAGACAATGAACCCATGCCCAGCTTCAAGAGATTACGGCTCTTTGAGCCGTCTGTTGGGGTTCTTGGCTTCTTTCTTGCTGCTGTTTGTGTGATTTGTTGTTTCTTTTACTTGGATTATAGAGCTGTGGTTAAAGGGTATAGGGTTCCAACTCAGTCAGATAGATTCATGTGGCTTAAACTAGATGGGTCTTCTTCTTCTTCTTCAAGTGAGATTGTTAAAAGAGTTGATTTCTTGAGTTTTGAAGGTGAAGGATGTGACGTGTTTGATGGTGATTGGGTCTGGGATGAAACGTACCCCCTTTATGAATCTCGTGATTGTAGCTTTCTTGATGAAGGGTTTAGGTGTACTGAAAATGGACGGCCAGATTTGTTCTACACTAAATGGAGATGGCAGCCTAAGCATTGTAACCTCCCCAGGTTCTTATTGTTCTTCATTATTTGATATGCAGTGCTTATTTTCCTTCAATAATTTTATCGGTTTAGTGGCTTAATCATGAAGTATTAGAAACTCTCTGCACAATGAAAATGACCCCCGTTTCATTTGGTTCCTATTTGATATGCAAAGCAAATTTGATTAAGAAATGGTTGATGGTAAAGTCAATCTGTGATGTGGTTTCCCGTGATTTTTGATAAAGTTTTTGTCTTTTTACATTTATATCAATATCATCCTTGTTGGTTTCTGTTTTGTTCCATTCATGTTGTTTTCGTGGCCATTTTATACGGTAGATAAGCCTCAATCGTGGACTTATCTATAGCCTTTTTAAAATTAAACAATGATGACAAAATTGGCTTTCTATTTGTGTAGTAATTGATTTTGTTTTCACATTTAAACCTTGTTTTCTAATACTAGTTTTGATTACAGTATATCGTGTCGATTATGGAAAGGTATTGTATTGTTGCGTTGAATGCACCCTGAAATGTTTTTCCTCCGGCTCTAAGGAGAGCTTAGGGGCGTCTAGTGTATGGTATCATGGCCGTTTAAAACCTAGCACATGGCATGGTTCGAACCTATGACTTGTAAGATACAGACCTCTATATGCTAGAGGTCTTGGGGTCGAACCACCCTCCATTTGCTTGATCTTTAGTGGCCATGAATTTCCATGTGCTCTCACTCTTCAATGGCTTCAAGAGGCGCCCTTAAACTCTCTTCAAAGCCGAGAGACAAAACCTTGAGGGTGTGTCGGTTCTTCACCAAGAGTTCCTGGTTAATTGACTGAAGCTCTTTAATGGCATTCTTTTGTAAACTGCAGGTTTGATGGAAAAGTGATGTTAGAGATGTTGCGGAACCAGCGTTTGGTTTTCGTGGGCGATTCCATTGGAAGAAACCAATGGGAATCACTCCTCTGCATGCTTGCTTCTGCAGTTGCTAATAAAGATTCAATATATGAAGTGAATGGCAATCCGATTACAAAGCATAAAGGGTTCTTGATATTCAAGTTCAAGGATTACAATTGTACTGTTGAGTACTATCGATCTCCTTTCCTTGTCGTACAAAGCAGGCCGCCTGCTGGGTCTCCGCAAAACATCAAGACAACCCTTAAGTTGGATCGAATGGATTGGAATTCATTTAGGTGGAAAGATGCCGATTTGTTAGTCTTCAACACCGGCCATTGGTGGAACTACGAGAAGACCGTTAGAGGGTAAACTATTTTCATTCCTTCCTCTTGATATTCCTTATCATCTTCTAATCTATATATTGTTATTTATAAGCAGGTTGATTTGATTGAACACATTATCGGGTTGGTATCCGATTTATGCTTTAATATGTTAGTAAAATTATGCAATTAAAGATGAGTCTTTCTCAAGCATGCTATGGTGAAAATGACTGAATGGGTGCAGCTTTTGTAGATTAGGATAAATGGAGGGCCCTTATGGTTGATAACTTTTACATTCAGAATGAGAAATTTAGGGTTTTAATTGAAATGATAATGCATGGTATGGTGACAGCTCAACAACTTTGCTTTTGGAAAGAGCTTTTTTTCTTCTATACTTTCAAGTATGAAATCTGCTTCTACCTTAGTAGGACCATGCATGCATGTATGTATGTATCTTAGGTGCCAATGTGATATCTAAGAGGGTCCCATATATATTGTAGATGAAACTAAACAGAGAAGGTAGTTTTGAACTTTGGTGGCCTGCATGCATGCATGGGTCCATTTTAAATGACAATTTCAACATTTAACAACGGACCCTACATCTTCTCTGTTGTTGATTTGGGTTGCATATTAGTTCAATGTATGTTGGTTTGGATTTTGTTTCTTATACCATACATGAAAAGGAGGAATGGTATGACGGAGAAGGCCCGATCGTGAATAGAAACTGAGGTGCTTGTAGTAATCATATGTTAATGTATGGTTGATGTAGGTGGAAGGAACTAATTAATCTATATTAAAAACTTCTCATTTGTTTGTGTCAGGGGATGTTACTTTCAAGTCGGGGAAAAAATTGAAACCGAGATGACCATAGAACATGCGTATCAAAGGTCTTTGGAGACTGTGATGCAGTGGCTACGCAACGAGGTGAATATGAGTAAGACCAAGGTCTACTTCCGCACTTTCGCTCCCGTACATTTCAGGTTTGTCAGTTTTATTTATTTTGCATCCTTGTTTTAAAGAATCGAACATTTGAGGTCAAAAATCGACCGTGAAGTTCACGGCGCAATTTCGTATGACTTTTGCAGAGGAGGGGATTGGAAAACCGGGGGAAGCTGCCACCTCGAGACGTTGCCGGAGCTGGGAACAACATTAGTGCCATCGGAAACTTGGGAACTTCTCGAAATAGTAAAGGACGTGTTATCACCTCACTCAAACACATCCCACAGAATAAAATTTGACATATTAAACATCACTCAAATGACAGCACCAAGGAAAGACGGGCACGCGTCGCTATACTATTTAGGTTCCAAGGAAAGCCCGGCACCGATTCATCGGCAAGACTGCAGTCACTGGTGCTTACCCGGAGTGCCCGACTCATGGAACGAGCTACTCTATGCCATGTTCCTCAAGCAATCTACCAATCACATATTCAACTCATCATCAACATTATGAAGCAACAAAGGCGTGTGATTCTCCATTGTTGAAACCTCTTAATTTAAATACACCATCACCCATACAGAAAGATAGAAGAAATTTTTACAATGAATTTTGGAATAGGATCACAGGTTGTTGGTCCATCATTTTGGCAGTGTTAGATAATGTAATATTACCTTTTTTTTTTTAGATAATATTTGATTGAAGGACCCTCAATTTTGGGAATAAAGTTGTATGACAAATTTATACCATTGAATTGGGTATCCTTGGAGAAAAACAAATGTAATTATTTTTTCTTTTTAATTTTTTTTCGTATTAATTTTGTATAATAAATGAATAAAAAATGTTAGTGATTTGATAGCTGGTGAGCACTAAATATGTGTGCAATGGCTGTGATATTTGGTATTTTATGATTGTGACAGCTTTTTAGTAGGATGTAAATAGAGTATATAGGGTAAGAGGAATAATTATATCAAACTGTAATTTTATATTTTTTTTATTTTTTTAATAGGAAAGTGTAATTTTATATTTTTTTTATTTTTTAATAGGAAAGTGGTAAAAGTTTCATATGATTATTTCTTTACTTTTATATACTTCATTTTAATAGTTTTTTTTTTGTCTTTTCATACTTTACTATAATTTCTAAATAAAAGAATTAAAATTAACATATCTAGAGATTAAACTCGTGTTTAATGGATTTATAAATAAATTCTTTTTCGTTATACTAATAATAATTTTTAAGTAAAGTATTTCAATTTTCTTAACACACACTTGTGTTTATGTTTAATTATTTATTGTATATTGTTTTTAACACACCTGTGTTCTAAATACATGGTTTCCACATGCATACGTGTGTGATAGGATTTTTAGTATTAATAATGTTGTTGATTGAATTTGTATTACAAGTCAATTCGACACTAATTTACAATTAATGATAAAGCCATTACAAATTATTGTACTGCATTTAGCATTGTTTATCTCATGTATTTGTGTGTTTAAATTTCATTTTTCTTATAATTTAATATTTTTTATTTTAATATAATATATATTTCATATATTATTATGATTAATTAGCTTCAAATCATACGTTTCATTGTTTACCATGTGTTATTTTTAAATACATATCTATACTATAAATTCTTGATTTTCATATGCGTACGCGTATAATAGAATTTTTAATTATATATAAAATAAATAAAATAAATAATTTTTAGACATATTTCGTTGAAGAATTTAGTGGATAGTTTTTCATAGTAAATAACATATTTATTTATTATGAAATGTAAAATGTAAGTGTTATCAAGTAATTAAATTTGAAATAAATGTCAATTTTATACTTAAATGCAAATATTTTGTCACTCTACTCATAATTTACTTGAGTTAAATAATATATTTATTATTTGATAAATTTTAAAGCTCCTTTCTGTCTTCAAATATTCAAATCCATGTCTGCTCGTAGGATCAAGATAATATCAAAGATTACACAATCAATTTTCAACTCCTTTTCAAGAAATATTTCTCACTCTTTTTATCGAAGAACTCGCATCCCCTCCACGATGAATGCCTCCACTCAAGCAGTGGCCAATTGAAAAACGAAGTTTCCTGTTGAAATAAAAGAATAATATATTTTAATATACTTGAACTTATATTTCCTTGTATTAATAATAATATCTATTTTAATTCAGCTAACAGGGACAATTTTTATTAATTATACTTGGCTTTAATGAAAAAAAAAAAGACAATATATAATACAATTTTTGAACCGACCACATCAATCCATCAACAACCTGGAACCTGCCGGTAATCATTGAAGGGAAAAGAAGTTTTTAACTTTTGTCTTTTAAATGATTTTGGTAATTTACTTATTTTGTTTTGTTTATATATACATTATTATTATATATGTACCACGTGAATTCTTGTCATTTAATACATTTTTGTACATTTTTTTCAAACTAATAAAATTAATAAAATGTATTCATTCATAAAAATTTATATTAAAAATTTGTTCCATGTAAGTTTGTTGTTACTGTTTAATGTAAAATCAAGAGTTCCAAAAAGGCAAAAACAAAGAAATTTAATTTTTCATAGATATAGAAAAATAATTTTATGAAAAAAAAAGCTTAATAATATGTTCTATCTTATCTTAAAAAGAAAACATTATATTACTTCAATTTATTTTTATCTTTGGTGAGGCGAATAAAGAGGTAGGTAGGAGCTATGATTTCTTAAAATGAAAAATTTTTATTTTAAAAACTCTTCAAAATTTATAAATTAATTTATAGTAAAATTATAGTTCAGTTTTTAAAAATGTTAAAATTTAATTTAATATTTTTGAAAGTTATAAATACGTGAGTTAATAACAAGTGAGATATATTTTAGCTATCATAAAAACACATAACTTAATCTCGGTCTCTAAAATATTTTTAGCTTCGCTCCTATGTATGCTACGTTTTATCATAAGTTTCAAAATTCCATTGGAAATGATTATGTGAACGCTTTGGGACTTTAAATAGATCCCCTATGTATGCTATGTTTTATCATGAGTTTTGAAATTTCATTGGAAATGATTATGTGAACACTTTGGGGGCTTTAATTTGTGAGGATTCAATCAAACCTTAATTTTTTTGATTCCAAAGGTTGATAATATTTGTAACACAACCTGCTTCAAATTTATTAATCTTTGTAACGTGATTTACAAAGTTGTTTCAGAGGTTATTGTCAACAAACTTAAATCAATTCTTTTACGATGCATTAATGAAAATCAAAATACTTTTTTCTAGAGAAGAATAATTATGGATAATGTTATGTTAGCTTATGAACTTACGCACTTTATTAAATCAAAGAAGAAAAGAAAAATATATATATATTATAAAAGTTTGATATGAATAAAGCTTATGACGTACAAAATGAGTAAAGTTTACTCTTTTATCCTTAACGACAACATTACTGAAGGCTTCACATGTTTGTGAGGGCTCAAATAAGGAGATCCCCTCCCATTGTTTCTTTTTTTTTTTTTTACTTGTCTTTGCTTAAGAAATATTATGATTTCAAGGATGAATGGAGAGTCAAGCATGCCAAAATGGCTTGTAGGTCAATCACTTACTCTTTGCTGATGATAGTCTAAGGTTTGCTACAACATATAAGGTTAGTAAGGAAAAACACATGGGTATGTTAAAAACTTAGGAGGATAACTTACGATAAAAAATCAACAATGAGAAATTGATGTTGTTTTTTAACTCAAATAAAAAAAACTCATGAAAGATAAGAGATTCAGAATCTGTTCGGGTCTAAAGAATTTTTAATTTAGAGATGTACCTCAGACTTTCAACAAATCATGAAAAGAAAAGTATCTTTAAAAATCTTATTAATAAAGTTAGAAATAGAGTTGAGGTTGGTTCGACAAATTTCTTGCTTTCAATGGAAGAGAAATTTTTATAAAAGTTGTTTTACAAGCTATCCTTATGTATACATAAGAGATTCAGAATTTGTTCGGGTCTAAAGAATTTTTAATTTAGAGATGTACCTTAGACTCCCAACAGATCATGAAAAGAAAAGTATTTTTAAGAATCTTATTAATAAAGTTAGAGATAGAGTTGAGGTTGGTTCGACAAATTTCTTTCTTTCAATGGAAGAGAAATTTTTATAAAAGTTGTTTTACAAGCTATCCTCATGTATACTGTACAATGCTTACTCTTCCTTGAAACTCTGTGTCGAGATTACTAGGATGGTGTATGGTTATTGGTGACAAATCAAAGATAAGGGTAAAGGCATCTATTGGCTCAAATGGAATAAAGTTTGCAAACCAAAAGTTATGAGTGGTATTGGATTTCGAGAAACATACCTATTCAACCTTATGGTAATTGCTAAATAAGGATAGCTGACATACCCATCAAATGAATTCTTTATACTACAAGGTTCTAAAAGCTTACTATTTCTTAAACAACTCTTTTATGGAGTCTTAAGTGGGGCTATAACCCTTTTTATTTAAGAGTAGTCTTCGGAATGTTAAAATCGTTCTTGAATAGTGCAAGATGAAGAATTAAGAATGACTTTATGACTTGGATTAGAGATGATAAATGGCTACCAATACCCGCTAATTTGAATGTTGAATCCCTATGCATTAACATCCAACAAAAAGCCATGGTTTGTAAATTTATTAACCTCGAAGTATGACACGGAGAGAAGATGTTATTGAGGAATGTTGGGGAGAGATTGACTCCATTCAAAGCAGTTTTTGAATTGTTGTATGTCTGGGTTCAACAGGTTGGGTTAGAATTTTGTTTCTCGGCTCTGATGAGAGTCTGAGTACTTGAGACTAAGTTCATAAAGTGAGAGTGCCTCATCAGATCAGGTCATGTGTGGTGCACGACTACCTACCAAGAGGACGCGTGCATCACGTCCTTAGTAAGATTTGAACTCTTAAATCTTTAAATGACATCTAAGGTCACATACTAACCTTAAGCACTCGAACTCTCGTTTAAGTTGAGAGACAAAATGAGATGGTCGGTTTTCTAGGTTCATCCACCTCCAGATTGGAGCGTTTTAAGAAGGGAACAATGTCTCTAGCAAAACCAAGCCTTCCCAATTATATGTATTGGATCGAAGAATACCCCTTTGAATGAATCACATTACAGTTATTAAATAAATGTTAAAAAGAATTATTTCATAGGTTGTTGTAAATCTCTAACAAATGAAATTAAAGTACTGCCCATGTGATCTTTTTAAATAAATATATGGTTTTTTTAATTACATTTAAGATCACTAAATTATTAATAAGTTTATGTGTTGATCATTAAAGTTTAAAAAAATTACAAAATGGTCATTAAATTATTTAAAAACTTTCATTTTAAGTCATTGAGTTGTTAAAATTATTGTTATATGGCTTCTTTATTCACATCGCTTGCATCAATCGAAAGTTCTTCTTCCTTTTTTTTTTACAATTTAATCAATTTTTTTAATAAAACATCTTTAAAATTCACAAATATGCAGACTGAAATTTAAACAACTTTCTTATCTGATTTCTGACACTAACTATCAAATCGATTCTATTGACAAATCGTCACTTGGAGCTCACTAGCCAGATTTTGAAAAAAAAAAAACTTAACAACCTAGTTACTAAAATAAAAATATTCAAATAGTTTAATAATTTAATTGAAAATTTTCAAATAGTTCAATGATGATTTTGTACCCGTTTGAAATTGAATGACCAAATCGTAAACTTATTAATAATTTAGTGGTTGGAGTGTAGTTTACCCCAAAAGGAATGGCTAAGGTCTGAAAACTCTGTTGTGATCTCTGTGTCGGTCCCTCTTGGTCATACCTCGTCTTTCAGACACAGCTTCCACCTCAGACACACTCTCCTTTCAGACAAAAACTTCCCATCTCAAATATCTCGCCATCCTCACCATCATCATCAAGCAATGGCATTTTCAAAGATCTTTTTTTTCTTCCCATTGCTCCTTTCAATTCTCTTCATCATCTCCCCTGTTTTCTGTGACAATGGTAACCTTTCTTCTTTTTTTGCTTCTTTTAACTTTCTGGATCTGGGTGCTTTGCTTTGTTGCTTAAGCAGTGTTGTTTGACCATTGACCTTGTTAATTTCTCTGAAATCTGTGTAAATTTTACTCTTCTTAAGTGGTTATTCAATGCAGGTATTAGCTATTTTTTTCCCATTTTTTCTTATATGTTCTGCTTGCAAATCCATATTTATGAACCCATTTGGATGCATCTAGTCGGTTTTTTTTTGTCTAATTATTTACCTAAATGTGTTTCAATTGGTGTTCTGTTATAGCCTTTCTTTGTTGGTCTTTTGTTGTTTGAAGAATATGGATAGTTGCAATTCATCCTGCTTGTCATCGTTACTTGTTTCTTGTTCTTCGTCGGATTAGAACATAAAGTTACATGACAAACTTGATCTATATCGACATTGAATAGATCCGGCATTAGAACTTTGTTAGAAATTTACTGGCTTAGCAACTTGTGGAAGTTCATACTTAGTGTTATTTCAGTCCCTTAAAAGAAGATTTGAGGTAATAGGTTCAAGTATTTACATTCAAAGCTTGGTTTGAACTTAAAGTGTAATGCCGTTTTGGGTATGTCCGGTCAGTGAGAAAATCTAGCTAATGAGAACAACCGCAAGGCAATTATCGGCATCATCTTTATAGCTCTCCTGTTTTGTCTGAAACTGAAGTATGTTAAAGAGTTACGGATTGTATTTCCGGCGGTTCACGGGAAAACCTACTTCTATCGATAATGTCTTGCCCTTGTTATGGTTCTTATCTTGTAAAGAACCTTTGATTTACGATATATGTATATGGAGCTTGTTGAAGAGAGCTCCTAATCTGAAATAGGCTAACATGAACTAGCAAATTGTGGTTCATATAGGCCCCCACTCGAAGGATCTTGAGCAGATCTCCTAGATTGAACTTGTTTTTGTTTTGCCATAATTGATGTGTATGTCAGGGTCTTCGGAAGGTCGGTTCTGCTATTATTGTTCTCTCAGTTACTTTCTCTTGATTCGTGTAAATGTATGTTGTGTGTTGCCATATTGCTAGAATCTGGGTTTGAGATTGCCAGTCCTTCAGTTCTCTCTTGGAACTAGAAGTTTTCGTGTTACTCTCTGACTGCAGAAAACAGTTACTAGTTCCCCCATTCTAAGATGATGTTCATGAGGAAAGTGTTTGTGAAGTTGAATGAATCATGTTGATATAAGAAATGTTTTTCTCGTATACTGTAACATGACTCGCCTTGTTATGGATTAATCGGTTCGATTTTTGAGTAACTTCATGAGTTGCACTGTCTTGCATTTACTTTGTTAGCATCTGCAATACGTATCTAATCATCAGATTTCGTCTCGACAATCAACAGATGAGGAAGATGATCTTCTTAAAGGCATCAATAGTTACCGAGCTTCGTTAAACTTGACAAGCCTAACAACAAATGAGAACGCCGAGTGCCTTGCTTATGAACTA
The DNA here is from genome assembly GCF_007990345.1 of Gossypium hirsutum. Classification (NCBI taxonomy): domain Eukaryota; kingdom Viridiplantae; phylum Streptophyta; class Magnoliopsida; order Malvales; family Malvaceae; genus Gossypium; species Gossypium hirsutum. Next base: position 3,715,823 of record NC_053425.1, read on the forward strand.
GCCGAAGAATTCAAGAACCAACCTTGCACAAACTCCACAGGCGCCAACACAGTCCCAGGCACCGAACCACAGTTTGCCAACTATCCAAACATTTTAGCCAAATGCCATTTGAATGTTTCTGTCACAAGGGACGGAGCAGTAATGCCTGCTTGTGTTCCGAACCTGGCTCCTAGTCTTGTGCTCACTAATTTTACGCAGTCTCAATACTCTGAAAACCTCAATGAAACCAAGTATACAGGAATCGGGATCGGTTCCGAAGGAGACTGGATAGTTGTTGTCCTAACAACCAATACAGCTGAAGGAAACTACGCTACGGCTACTACTACTGCTACTACTAGTGCGGCCAATTCAGTTTCCGAGATAATCATAATTTATCACCTTCTATTGCTCCTCATGGCTGCTTTCTACATGTTATGAGCAGCTAATCCTTTAAAGACTACACAAAAATCATATGTTTTCATGTACTAATAAGCTTGGATTATTTTTTTCCCTTTTTGGGAAAATTTTCATATGATTCCGGGTTAGATAGGTAATTTCTTATTGTTTTCGGTGTGGGTTTTGTCTGGTTAAAAATAATGAGATATTTTAGACCTTGGATTATTTCGTGTCCGACCTTAAGCATATTAAGTTTGAGACATTTCAGGTTTGTACGTGTTTTACGATATTTTCAAGTTATTTCAAGTTCGTACAAAGTTTTGACAATCATTTTTCATTCGAATCTTTTCGAGTTATTTCAATTTTACATCCGAAAAAAAAATTATTAACAAAAAACTTTTCACAAAATCATCATCATTAGATGTGGGATACTCATATACTAAGTAAAAGTATCATAGAGGCTCTTGTACTAGAATTAGATTTCATTTTACCCACTACGCAAAAAGTGGACAAATTAATCTCTGCACCCTGAATCAAAGAGCAAACTAGTAATTTCAATTAAAATTTTCACTCATTTATACTATTAAAAATTAACATGGCTGACGAAACAATAAGACAGTGACGTGCGGCGTGCTACGTATATTGCATATTGTCATACAAAGACTAATTTTTAATAGAATGATAAATTTGCTCTTATATTTAACGTACATGTATTAATTTTCTCATTTTTTGAGAAGAGATGACAAAATACAATCTAACTTCTAGTATAAGGGCCTCTATGGTACTTTTACTTAGATACCCTCAAATTCTTGATTATGAATTTAAAAGTTATAATTACTTGCACTAAAAGCTATCCTTGGATGCACAAGGAAGCTCAAGCTGAATAATTAATTCGTAAAACTAACTCGACTTACCATTAAACATGGTTTGCATAGATGGTACTCGAACATAGGTATATAAGCTCTAAATTGAATATTTAATTCGTACAAACAATTCAACTCACGATTAAACCTGGTTTACATAGATGGTACTCGAACGTAGGTATATAACTTGACAATTGATCGTAAAATCGAAAATAATCCAAGTTGAAGCTATCTAGAAAACGAAGTTTACTTCCAGGCTGCTTACAATCTTTAAACAATTGTACTGTTTAGAACAACTTATTGTTGTTGAAACATGAATCTTTAAAAAAGTTTCATTAAGCACTCTTTAATCTAGTTTGGGTCATGAAAAGATACCTTCTAAGTGCAAGCAATAAGACCCATGTGGTCTTTGAGATCTTCTCCTTTATCATTAGAAGCAATGCCGAGCTTAGAACGGTCTTCAAGATTTGTGCTTCTATTCCTTTGTAAAAACCGAGCAGCCCTTCCCTTTTCCATATTGTATAGAGTGCCCCCGAAACCGTCTTTTGTTTTTTTGATTCAGCTTCCTCAGTTTCATTGTTGTCATCCAAGTCTGCAGCCTGAATCGTGATCTTACACCTGCCAAGAAAGGAGGTCTACATTATCCAGTTCGACGTCATGCTAGAGGATCCCAGATAGAATTGACAAAGTACCTTATAGCAGGGTAAGTCACGAAAGTTGCGATACACTTTGCGACTGCACCGAGTACAAATGCAGAGAAAGCTGAAAGAGCTTCGGGGGATGAGTTTCTACTGGTTTTCTCCTTTAGCTGCCTCTTAAGTAGCCTTTGTTTCAATTGATCAAATGCAGTATACTGCAGAAAATTAAGTTTAAGACATTGTAATGTCATATCCTAATTTTTCCCATCAACTGAAAACAAAATGATGCTAAAACGATACGATATTTGGGATCTTGAAATCGGTTTACAATTCAACTACACTCAATATACTTGCTATTAATACAACCCTATATTGCAGAAGGCATGGTCAAGAACCTGAATAGATGGATTTGTAGTGAGGAGAAGAGATATGCCAAGAGCATCAAATGCTTCACTCAAAGAGCTCTCCGAAAGCAACTTCCAAAGTCCTTTGGATTTCCCGAATTTGCTTGTCTGCATTCTCGAGGATGCTGTATCCAAGGGCTGGTGTATATTAAAGTTAGATCCCAATATCCAATAGTAACACAAAATTGGGATGTTCATTAGGCATAATAAGGGAACCATAAAACATACAAGGAGGATATGGAAGCTTGCATGGAAATACGAATTCCCATACATTGTAGCTAAAGAATCTATTATGGATGATAGCTATGTATCCTTTTCCTTTTGAATTCAAGAAATGTGAATGGATTGATTTTTTCAAGGATTAAGTCCTTTTTCTAGCTAAACAAACAAGATTATTTTCGCCCTTTTCGAAGTTACAACTAACTAATTATATCAACAATTCTGATAAGAATCAATCATTGCAAGCACTGAACTGAATAACTTAATTCAACTCAAACTAACTAGCTAGTTAGCTTACACATAATTTTCCCAAGGTGGCACTCGAACTTGGGCACTCAAGGCCTCAATCTTTGCCACCACAACCAGGCCTCATTGGTAGCTAAACAAACAAGTTTCGACTTCCGGTTTCCAAAAGAAAGCAATGGTTTTAGTATATAATTCCATCTAATAACTGAACAAGATTCATTACATGGTTATCACAGTTCTATTAGTGAATACAAAGTTCTTAAATGGCTCACATGCAAACCAAACTCCCAAGTAATGTTCTGATCATACATATATACATATGCCTATATATACACATATACACAACAATCAAAACATCAGTACCTGTGTAATTATAACAGTACATGCCCCAGCAGCAACACCAACAATCAAATTTGCTTTAGTCCCAATAGTCTTGTTTCCAGTTTTCTTCAAGTACAGCCTTTTAAAGAAGCTATATCCATAAAAATAGATGAACTGTGAAATAAAAGACTGCAAATTTTTGGTCCCAAGACCTTGGTACAATGAAAGAAATTGACCGTTAGCTATAGCTTCCCACAAAACATCAGCAGTGTTCCTGTATGAATCAATGCATATATATCAAAACACCAAATCAAAGCAGCTCTTTAATTCTAGAACTGCAACAAATTATGATTAAATTACCGAAAACAAGTCAAACCCAAATAAAAAAATTTCTCAAAAAATTAAACTTCCCAATCCTAAATCATTTAGTCTTCCAATAAAATCCCAAACAATCATTAAAAAAAAAGGTAGTAAATTAAAATATCCAAAAATTTTCAGGTGGGACCCGAAAACAAAAAAAAATCTAAAACAATGGACCTGTATTTTTGTTGATGGTGAGCTCTAACTTCAGCTTGATACTTGGTTTTACAAGTATCAAGTGGGTATAAAATGGAGGTGCTGACAAGAGCTCCAATGGCTCCTGATGTTGCCTCTGCCAAAGATTCTAGATCAAACGCCATCGTTTTTAGCTCTATCTTCTTAGCATCAAAATTTGTACAGCTCTTTTCTTTTTCAATTGGAGAAAAAAAAAAGAGAGAGTATGAAACTCAAGATTTTGGGAAGATGGATATGGATTTATACAGAGTTCCAAGTTGGTCAATTGTAAAAGAAAGAAAGATGTTGAGAAGGAAGTTTTGGGAAAATGAAAGGAGAAATGGAGGCTAATTTTTTATGCCTTTTTTTTGTGTGTGTGTGTCCTTTTTCTCCTAACTTTGATTCTGCTTACCAAGGTTAAATTTTGTTATCAGTCCTTGTATTATATATAAATTGTAGATTTAGTCTTTGTTATCGAATTTTGAAAGTCGAGTCTGACTAAACGATATAGGTTAAATTCAATAAGTTAGATTACTTCCAAATGTTGAGGTGGCAAATATATTATTCACTGTGTATCATTATGTTATCTACGTAATACTTTAAGAAAAAGTTAGTTAATAGATTTAATAGTTGTTGTTTGTGTCAATAATGAAATTTTGAGATTCAAAAATTGTAGGGACTAAGTTCGGTCCAATTGAAAAATATGAAAAATCTACAACTTTACATATAGCACAAGATTAATAGAAGAATTTAACTAAATGAATTTAACCGCTATTGTGGGTCAGAACTAAAATATTGAAATTCGTAAAGTATAAAGATTAAAATTGACTAATTCCAAAACTAGAGAGAGTAAAACATATCATACTAAAATACAAAAATTAAATCCATAGTTTGTGCAAAGTATAGGAACTAATAGCACAATTTGACCACTTTTCATTTATCTCCTATCTTTAATTCTGCTTAATAGAAAAGGTTAAAATATGGTACAAGTCTTTAGAATTTTCATAACTTTTGAATTTAGTCCCTATAAATTTATTTTTAGGAATTTATCCCTTTAATTTTCAAAATTCAGGTCTAATTTTTAATATTGTCGATTTTTTTCTTAAATTTATTGGTGTGACATTTTGAAATAAAAAGAAATAATTACTTAATAGCCATTTAACTTAAAAAATAACATTATAATGATCTTAAATTTAGTAAAATAATTTTAATAATCTTAACAGTTACACCTAAATTTTAAAATATAAAAAATAAATAGAATAAATTTCTAAATATATATATATATTTTAAAATCTAAATTTACAAAAAGTAAATAATATGGCCTCTTGGCTTACGCCATCTTCTTCGGTCCCTTTTGGTGTGTATGGGGGTGATACTGCCACTAGATTATAGTACAGATATTATTTTGATATGGACATGGTTAAAATAGTATTTTCCTTAAATTTGAAATTTAATTTTTAATTTAATTTTTCTATACTTTTTAAGATATTATAATAAATTTGAATTGAACAAAATAATTTTATCAGCGAAATTTTGAGTTTAATTTTATTTGATTGTTTGATTTTTATCGATCTGAATCTAATATAAATATGATAAAAAATAAAATAAATATTCGTTATAACATTATAACAAAACCAAGATAAAACATTATTTAGCAATTGTACCTAAATTTTAAAATCTAAAAAAAAATTAAAAATAAAAGTATAGATATTATATTTTAAATTTATAAAAAATACAAAAACTTATAATATATTTTAACTCGTTAACAAATATGCAGTTTAAGTTATATTACAATTTGTGATATATTAATATAATTTCAAATATATTTTAAATAATTAATATAAATTATTTGTAAATTTAATTTAAATATATATTATATTTATAATTTGTAATTAATATAAATAAATGATCACAAGCCAAAAGCCAACCTTTTCAATTTTTTTATAATATTATAATTATGGTTGCTTTTGGTTTAAAAAGCACTTCTAAATATAATAGTAAACTCACTATTCTTTAAAGTTAATTAAATCTAAAATATGAGTCAAATTTTACTCAATTTTGCTTTTATTCAATCAAACATTTATTTTAAGTTTGAGCTAAATTGAATTTGTTTGTCAATTTTGTATTTAAGTTTAATAATATATTAAGGTTAATATCGAATTTAATAATATAAAAATATAAAAAAATCCGATAAGAGTCGTGAACTGTGCAAGTTAAATATTAGTAGGCTTGAATTTGACTCAATTGATAATTTGATCTCAACTCAATAATTATCGAATTAAATTTAAATTTTTTAGAATAAATCTTAAATAACTTACGAACATGAGTGTTTCATTTACACAAAAGTAATTAGACCAAAACTCAATAATACATTAGCCACCAGACACCTAGGCAACTAACGCCTCGATGGGAAAACATGCTAAGAGAGAACAAACACTTGTATCTAACTTTGTGCTTTTAGAAAAATAGCAAAGTAATCACAATTAGATATGGTAATGAGTCGGGTTAAATTTGAGTCGATATTAAATAAGATATTTACACTCATTTCTTATGACGAAACTCAATTAAAAATATAAATGAAATATCAGTATATACAAACTACTTGAGTTTAATTTAAAAAAACTCGAACTCAACTCAATAAAGTTGAAAGTATTAAATTGGGTTAGCCCATAATGGATTAAAAACCAAACCCATTAATATTCATGTTTCCCTACGTTATGAAGAATTTAGGTAGTGAAAAGTGGACAATTTTCATTATGTGATATTGTCTCATACCAATAAATCAAAACCGGTTTCATATTAAATGATCTTGTAAGTTTATCAAATTAATTTCACATTTATTTTTGTATAATAGATTATTAGATGTAATAATCTTCAATTAATTATTGAGTTGAACTCAAGTTCTAATTATCGATTGAGTCACTTTTTTATATTTTTATATTGTTAAATTATATTAATACGCTTAATATATATAATTAACTTTATGCTTAATTTTTAAATTAAAACTTAAATTTGAGTTTAAGTATAAAAATTTGTAAATGAAATTAATCGAGTTCAAACTTAAAAATATATATTGAATCGAACTCAAGTAAAATATTGAGCTCAAGCTTAACAGTGTTGAAATTCCACCGCTATCTCAGATCAATCTAAAATATTAACTACTTTTTTTGCACAGACCCGAACATAAAAAAAAAAAAAAAAAGCCAGCCCTATCCAAATACAAACGTTTGTGGGGGAAGAAAAACCATATTGATAAATAATTCATAAAATATATCAATTGGATAAATTTTTATCACAGACGTTCAGGGGAAAAAACACAATTAAAGCAAAAAGAAATTGGAGGCAGTGAGGTAGGAGGCGACCAATTCAAAGCGAGGTTCACGCCAAGAGGGAAGCCCAATCCGAAATCTATGACGAGAGAGAGCGCGAGACGACGATGGCGATGCTACAAAGCATTGTCGTTTTCACCCTTCTTCTCCTTATGTTGATCCTTATCATCATCATCATCATCATCATCGTTGTCTTCGCCTTCAAACCATGGCGCTTCTTCTCCTACCCCTCTCGCTGTCGCGCTATCAAGGTACACCTCCTTCTCTCCGTTCATTTCCATCCTCAATATCATCTTCCCTTCTTTTTTTTTTCTTTTTTTGTTAAAATTTTATGACGCGAAGTGTTATTTCTTTGGATCGTAAGAGAAATCTATTTCATTTTTAATGATTGTAAATTCGAGATTCCGGATCATCGCCTTTTGAGCTTAGGTGGAACTGGATTTGTTTTTTTCTTTGAGGTCTTATTTGTTAATATGCATTTTTGATGATTTCTGGTAGTTACAATTTTTTAAAAAAAAAAAAGTTAATTTCGAGACTGATTTACTGGAAAATCATTAGGTTGATTCGTATATTAGCTGTTTCATGTGCAGTGAATCAATGCGGCCTATTCGAGATTTTATATTGATGTTAGAGAAGTATATGGTTTTCAAGCGGATCAAAAGATTTATTTCATTTTTTCTGACGCAAAGTTTTCTTTAGATCTTAAGAGAAATCTCATTAGTTATTTCATCAGCATTGTTTTTGTATGATTGTAAATTCGAGATTGCGGATCATTCCTTTTGAGCTTAGGTAGAGCTGTATTTTTTTTTTTGAGGTCTTATTTGTTAGTACATATTTGATAATTTCTGGTGGTTACAGTTTTTTTTTCTTGCACGTTGATTTTGAGATTGATTTTCTAGAAGATTATTAGGTTGATTCATATGTTAGCTACTTTGTGTGCAATGAATCAATGCAGCCTGTTCGTAGTTTTTGTATTGATGTTAGAGGAGTATCCACTTTTCAAGTGGATCAAAAGATGATTGATGTGTAAAATGTTATCTGTTTTATATTAGTTGTTTGAAATGTCAATTTGATTCTTGAGTACTGGATATGACGTTTGATATGTACTCTTCTTCACCAGCTGTTTTGAAATTGTAGATTTCAACAATGAATATCAGTTATGGCAAGTAATTTGGTGGATTTAATATGGTAGGTAATATGCTCAGAGATCCATGACATTCATTCTGAGTTTGTTGACAATAACTGACCACTTAATGCGTATTTGCTAAGAATAAATGCCTATCCTAAGGGTACTTTTTAAGTTATCATTTTTAGAAATATTTATGCATCCATTATGGTAGTTTAGGATTTGTGTTTTTCCTTTTCAATGGAAGGAATAAATTTTTTATCAAACATTAGTATTAAGAAGTGACATTCCACACTTTCCATCAAGTCCTTTGTTGATTTCTATTGCTTGGATGCAAAAGCTTGCAAGAAGAGAAAAGTGGTTAATTTCATTTTCATTTACAATTTATCTTATAATTCGTTTTTGAACTCTCAGTAAGTGAGAAATTTGGATTGGAAGTAATGAAACCAACCAGCCAATAGACTGATTTTCCAATTATATCCTCTTATTTAAGTAAAAGATGGAGCAACAATCCTGATATCATATAATTTACTCATCATCTTCTTCATTTCTTCTGTCATATATCAAAACACAACTTTATTGAAATTAAATTTCACTTTAGTTGATTTCTCTCTGTTTCTCTTTAACTTTTCTCCTATCAATCCAAACACAAACTGCATGTTATGGAAGGAAGACTTGGGATCTTTCTTTAAACTTGCCGAGTTTTTCTTTATCTAAATCTGAAACTTGTGATAACATTTGTGTATCGTTATTATTTTCTTTCCTTTTAGTCCACCCCCCACCCCCCCCCCCCAAAAAAAAAAAGAAGGAAAAACCCAGAAACTTTTATGGTTTGTTTCTGTTTGAAACTCTTATGGTCGTCATATATTTGACAGTTTACATTTATTCCAGGTTGGTGAGTTGGAGAGACCTCTTGTATCAAATGATGTAGATCTGGCTCAAGATCAAAGCAATGATTTGACAAGAAACTATGATTTAGATGGAGAGTGTCACCTAAATGCAGCTCTTCTGCGGCCACCTCGTACTCAGGGACTTGTTCACAAACAACGGCTTTCCTCTGCATCTCGCCGTTTGGCTCTGGGTATTAACTTTTATGCCTCCATCTTTTGTTAATTTTCTCTTTATACTTATGACTATTCGGCTTAGGCAACCACGAATGCTAATGTTTTGCTCTGTACAGGTGATAGCGTGGTTGGAGATGTATCTGATCCTTTAGATGGTATTTTGGTTGGTCAGACACTAAAGCGTCGAGTGGTGACAGAGCACTTAGTTGAACTGCAAACACATGGTAGACCAGAAAACCAAAGTCAAAACTTGAGATTTGGCACGGAAAATGATAGACCACAAGAGTCTGTGCCCAACACTGACGCTATCAGTGATCAAAGTAATTTTCCTTTTCTATAAGGAGATTAATATGTTGGTCTATTTCTATTAGACTGAATATGTGAAGCATGTAATTATATCTTTCTGTTAGAAGTGCAGGAAGTTGCCTCTCTCTTCAGGTTGTCTCGGGTCCTTCTTGTGGACTTCATTGTTCTGTACTGTCAACAAGCACTGCAAGGCTACCATTGACCCTTGGAAGAGTTCCTCCAAGTTATTTATTATTAAAGGATTATGAGGTTTCTGGAAAGCATGCAATGATAACTTGGAATTTAAATGTAAACTCCTTATAAGTTGAATGACATGATTTGCATTTTGTTGCATTATGTATGTATGGTTCACTAAGTGTTTTAAATGTGTACAAACTTTATAGAAATTGAGATGGGAGCTGGTGGACATGGGTAGTCTGAATGGAACACTGTTGAATTCTTGTCCAATTCATCATCCTGATCCTGGAAGTAGGCTATGGGGTGACCCAGTGGAACTTGCAAGTGGAGACACAATAACAGTTGGCACAACCTCAAACATTTATGTAAGCCAACTGCTTTTCAATTTACTTGTAGTTCTGGCACTTTTGCTTTTAAAAATGTCAACTTTTCTAGATAAATTGTAATATATCTATATGTATTGGAGTTTGCATGAACAAGATCTTCTCTTTATTCACTTCTTCAGGATATTGGAGTATTTGCAAACTAGTAAAATTTTATTTTAGCAGTTTGACGAGATTGTCGTAATCTGGGAACATGAGTTTGGAAATGACTTCCTTTCTTTCCTTTTTGTACTCAGGATCATCTCACTAATGTTAAGTACCTTTTAAGAAATTGTGTCAAATGCCACAAGCAATATATACATTTGACATTCTAAAAATACTTAACTTTTTTTTTAATTCTATTTGTTGAAATTTTTTTATTTATTCCCAAGGAACTCTCATCTGCTTATGTTCCATAACTATTCTTCTATGTTGCTAAGATAAATTGAGGAACTGAACAGCAATGGTGCAAATCAGTTATGATAGATAGATTGTTGTCCAATCAATAAGAGAAGATCATTTATGGTAATGGGATTGTGGACATGATTGTTCACTTAACTGCTTGAGTTTTCTGATGGATTCTTTTGTTGTTTAAGTAATTTCTTTATGCAGTCAGTGCATATAATATGACCATTTTTGTTTGTAATGCATGGCATATTGGATTTGAAGCTATTTTTACTGATTGCTTTTTTATTTTTCTCCTGTAACAGGTCCATATTTCATCCCACAATGAGCGTCTGGTCCCTTTTGGAGTTGGTATGACTTCAGACCCTATGTCATTGCGTCGAGGAGGAAAGAAGCTTCCAATGGAAGATGTTTGCTATTATCATTGGCCTCTTCCTGGCATTAATCAGGTTTTCAATTTTTGATATTTTAGTTGATATTTTTCTGCTTCTACCAGAAGCAACAGAATTCGATATTTTCTTTGTGCTGATATTGCAGTTTGGAGTTTTTGGTATCTGTGATGGACATGGTGGCGTTGGTGCAGCTAAATCTGCAAGCAAGTTAGTCTTCTGTTCTCATCTTGAGTGTGTTCTTGCCAGGGTTTGTGACTAGTAATGTGCTTGTTTTCCCACCGTATCCACAGATGGAGTGTTATGGCTATACAAAATTAATGTTGTCCTCATATTTTTTAGAGTTTGTTTTTCTTTTGTACTCTTTGATACTTGTATATACATGTTCTTCTGTGTTGTCTCGTGCTTCTTCTAAATTGGCAAGTTCCATACTGAATGCCTGTATTGCTCTTCTCCTGTAGTTTGAAGCTTTGAATTTCAGATCTAAGGTTTCTGATAGGACAAAATACTAGTAATTCTGCCTTTTGTTAGCCATTATTTTGATTTTTAAGGAACTATTTTACTAAAATTTGAAGAATTTGATGTCTAGGATTCTGCCTGAGATGGTTGCTACCATTTTAACGGACTCTGTAAAAAGAGAGAGGGTTGTGTCAGAACAAGATGCCTCTGATGTTCTCAGAGATGCATTCTCTCAGACAGAAGCTTCTATGAATAACTATTATGAGGTTTTTCCTTCCCCTGTTTTATCTTATTTACTTTGCGGTTCTGTTTGCCCTTTCATTGGCTAATCTCTCATAGTGCATCGGAATGCACCTTAATATCCTCTATGTTAACCTGGACACGGGGGTATCAGATATGGGTATGTGTCCGACACAAGTGTACTTAAACTTTTTCGAAGTTTTTCCATTTACTTGGAAGATGATAGTCTATACTCATGTCCAAATGTGTCGAACGCAGGCACCAGACCTAGATATTTTAAGGAAAATGAAGAGTGCATGTAGCATAGAACGCCTTTGTATGTTGTATTTATCCTTTCCCTTTTTGTAATGGTTTGTACTATGCTAGAACTCTTTATTGTTGAATAATAATATAAATATTCTAGCTATTGCATTTTCACTTCTTTGGACATTTCATGGCCTTTTGGTCTTCACTAGATTTAATTGTTTATTTTCAATTATGGACCTTTTTTTCTGCCTTCGTTGAAATTGGTTTTTTTTGTATATCATCATAGTTTTTTACTTGCAGGGCTGTACAGCGACACTGCTTCTGGTTTGGGCTGATGCTGATGAAAACTTTTTTGCACAATGTGCAAATGTTGGAGATTCTGCATGTTTTATAAAGTAAGTGTTTCTATTCTTATTATTCCAAGTCGTAGGAGCTGTAAGGTGACTGTTATTTTACGATCAAATTCCATTGTGTAAAATATGGGTTCACTCAGAATTAGTTGTCTGCTATTCTTAGGAATATTGTGATTTGAAAGTTAAAAATACAGGATGGGTTGCTTTCAGCAATTCATAAAGACAGCTATTGGCATATGTTAGAAGCTACTTGTGCTAAGGTTTTGCTAGGTAGAATAGAAAGAAAATGGAAAATATGGAAAATTGGAGTAGAAAAATAGAAAGGTAGAAAATATATGTGTTCTTTCCATTGGTGTGTGTTTGGTAGGAAAAATGGGAAAATAGAAAGAAAAAGTATATTTTTTTCATTCATTGCTTGGTAGAGTTGAAAAATAAGAGGAAAGAAATGGAACTTTGGAAAAATGTATAATTTTGAACTAACTTACATCTCTCATTTTCTTGCCTCTTATCATTTCAATTGGAAAAATGATAGAAAATAATAATCTCTTTTATTTTATTTTCTCTCACTTTTTATTCCTACCAAAGACATTCAAAGTATATTTTCTTTTCTTTTTTTTCATTCCCCGTTTTCATCCTTCTTTTCCACTCAAACAAACATACCTTAAGTGCTGTCATTCTAGTCTCCGATTCATCTAACCATGCCTTTATATTGAAGTACTGATAATAGTGACAATTGTAGTTTGATTGCTTTGCCGGATGCTTCTTGTACTGTCAATCTATCTTATTTCTGTCTTACCTTGTGCAGAATTCTGTCCCTTTTTCTATTTTTTGGTATAATTTTCTTATCTTCTCATCGTCTATTTAAAAACAAAATGGTTATTATGATGATAGCTTCTGTTATTGTACTTATGACCCAATACAATTTTAATGACAGCATGGACGGTAAACAGATTAAGATGACTGAAGACCATAAAGTAACGAGTTGTTCTGAAAGACTCCGAATTGAAGGAATAGGGGAACCATTAAAAGATGGGGAAACACGGTTATGTGGTAAGTGCAAATTTCAGCATCTAGCCATTTCGGTCAGGATTCAGCAGCATCGCAAAATTAAGGTACATCATTTGCATATTTGACCATTCCATTTCAGGTTTGAACCTCGCTAGGATGCTTGGAGACAAATTTGTGAAACAGCAAGATTCTCGCTTTAGTTCCGAGCCTTATATAAGTCAAGTCGTGCATCTCAAAAAATCAAGTGGCGCATTTGCACTACTGGCAAGGTGATTCTATTTATCTGTCACTGTTGGGAATTTTTGTACGCTAAAATGTATTGCCATTGTTTTAGTGGTATTTTGTCATCTACTTTATCTGGACTCTTCATTTTTCCTAAAGCATTTGTGTCTGACATAGATTTGTACATTAGTATAGAGGGATTGATCTTCCAAATCTATGAAAAACCCATAAAAATATTTTGAGCATACCTATATCAAAAGGATATCCATATTAGACATTGTTGAGGGGAGGCCAACTCGTTTTGGAGTTTTGTAATTGTCATCCGTTGGGAGCCAGTGGACCTCTCTACGGGTCGGTATTGTCCCCTAGTTGGCGTTGTCTCCCGACTCTAGAAAGCCCTAGTGCCTGAGGTGATAGGTTCATACAGCAGGACACCTTGTCAAAATCAGTGCATAGTCACCTACCAAAGGAAATGTGGACGTTTGCCTATGGTAGGGTTTGAACCCCCAACCTATAGCTTATAGGTCGTCTTGAGGGAAGCATTTGTTGAGTAGAGGCCATCTCCTTCCGGAAATGTCTTTTAGATGTCATTTGTTGGGAGCCGACTAACCCTTCAATGGTTTGGTGCTGTCCCTAGTCGGGGTTTTATCTCTCGACTCTAGTGAGAGTCCAAGTGCTTGAGAGGAGCATGGTAACATTTGATTTAGCTGTCGGCTTTCGATAGATGACACTTTGAAGATTTCTCTGGAAGAAGTCGACCTCCCCTCAACAGACATTAACTTCCGAGTCCGGGTAAATATAGTCTGTCACTAAAGCCATGTTTTATCTACATTTTTGGGTTTAGCTCGCATAATATGATCCATTGTAGCTTGTCATTAACACCTTTTTGTTTTATTTACCTTTCCTAACCAGCCTTCTCGTGTTTTTCTTGTTTGGACTCTTTTTTATTATTTGGACATTTTGTTTGACATAGTTGAAATGTGGATCTGATTTGTGCACTGATTGCAGTGATGGATTGTGGGATGTTGTTAGCTTTAAGAAGGCAATTCAGTTAGTTGTACAGGTATTATTGTTATTATTGTAACATTATATACAATATACAGTTTCTAGACTTGTGGTCCCAACTTGATTAACCCGAATCTTCCTACCCGATTTAACCGTACAAAGTCAGCAACTTGAACCTGCCCAACCTGAATCCAGAAAAGATTCAAACCAAAGATTACTTGAATCTGAAATAATCTGAAGGCGGAATGATTCATACCCGAAATACCCAATCTTGAGTGCCAAAACCTGAAATTACTAGCTCTGGAAAATCAATAGGCAAATCTGAATGACCTGAGACTGAAACAACTCAAAACTGAAATTACCCGTATTAGAAATGACTTGACCTGAAAAACCGATAACCGAACCTGAATGACCTGAAACTGAAACAACAAATTTATATTTTAACCTGATCTTATAATTGACTGTGTAGGCGAGGGAGAGACATTCGACAGAAACGGAGAATTTGGCAGAGAAGATTGCTGAAGTCATGTTGAATGAGGCTAGAACTCAGCGCACAAAGGACAACACCTCTATTATTTTCATAGATTTTGACTCCATTTCCACAGTTTCTTCTTGTAAAGTCCGTCCCTAAATGTGATTTTCAAGCCCCTTATTTCTTTTAGTGTGAAATTTTTTTATTAATTTTATTTCCTAATGTATTTTCTATTTTGCTATCGCCCTTCCTTTTAGGCCTTAGCCATTATATGATGGCTGCTTTAATGGAATGTACTTTTTTTTTTCTTTCTAATGTATATAACTGAAAGGTTGCTTTGTATTGAAGAACTCAAAAATAGTGCAGCATTTAATCAACGGAACTTGACAACATTTCAACATATTCTTTTCACTTGCGGGCCGCACATGGCACGTCTTGTCAATGAATGGTATTAATAATTGAGATATATTTGACGCATTTATATGGTATGCAATTTAGTATTTGTATTTAAGCATTCTATTAATTTGGTGCGACTTTTAATTGCTCTCTCACTTATGAAATTATAAAAATATCTCATAATTGAGTTTAAAATAAGTTAGTCTTTTTCGTTTGCACCCATCAATTGAAAGTTATCTTCTATGGTTTAATTTTTTATCAAATAATTTTAAACATTATGTATTTTACAAATTAAAATTTAAATAATTTTTTTCTAAAAGACGGTTTGATTCATTTAAAATATGCTTTACTTGTCAATGGGAATTACTCAATTATACTGATCGTTGAATTGTTATTTGGAATTAACTACTTGGTCTTTAAAAATAAAACTTAACATCTCAATGATTTACAAATTTTTGAATAGTTTAATGATTTAAATAAAAATTTTTGAATTATTCAATAATCATTATGTAACTTTTTGAAGTTAAGAGACTAAAAATAAGATTACTAATAGTTTAGTTATCATGGGTGTAGTTTACCCATTTTTAACACGACGTAAAGGTTTTTGAGTAGGCTATATTTCAACTTTCTTTTATCACACAACTATACAAAATGGTCACTAACAATTAATAAATTTTTTTTTATCACTCAATTATAAAAAATCACAAAATAGTCGCGTACTTGATCGATAGTTAGTGTGCTGAGAGCGGCTACCTTAAAAACTTGGTTCACAGAGCCAAGAGTGCATCGGCTGCACATAGGCATACCATCACCCATCAAGGGGGCTTGAGCGCCTTACCCTTAGATAGGGTTTGAACCCATAACCTATATCATATAGGTCACCTTTTGGGGAAGGTGGTACCACTTCCCCTTGGTGAGTGACTGTACACCCATGCACAGTCAAGGCACTCCCAACTCTGTGAACTAGACCCTCAAGACAATCGTTTACCACATACCAGCTCTCAACAGAATAAGAAGACAATTCCCAAAAGACAATACCTTCAGTTGTTGGAGGACCGATCAAGAATCGACCCTCCAAAACAAGATTCATATATGCATCCAATCATACTTTTGTAAACCATATAACATAACCTTAGGTTCTAACTTTTGTAGACCATATCATTACACCTATCTTTTGAAAGTGATCCTCAAAGATACTGTGTGTAAACCTTTTAAAGCTACAGATCTTGTTAGTTTATGAAACAATATATGCCCTAGTTCCGATCAGATTCGACGTAAGGATATACACAGAAGTTAATAAAGCAAAGTCCAATAACTAACAAATCGTGATACAGGTTTTTGTTCGTGTAAACATCTAAATGCAGACAAGACAATGAATTAAAACGAGAAACTTACACCTTGTTTTCTACAAACACCACGAAACAACTCGGGCATCGGTAACGATTACGAACCGTGCTACAAAGAAACGAATTAGAGAACCTTCAATTGGCTCCACATCTACTACATTTCTATACATCAACGTATCTTGTTAGAGATGAGTTAAAAACCAGCCTTCTACAGCCGCTGGTTATGTGGGTTAGGATTCGTAAGCGCTTTCGCGAAGTAATTGCGGATCTCTGGAACTATACGCTGGATCAGATGTGAGTGCCTGCGATAATATTTAGCATGAGTGAAAACTTTCAGCTGTCGGTCATAGATTTTAATATGCAAAAACACAAAATCGATACCAACATGACGGTCAACCCTACTTCAAATAGCCCAAATTCACTTTTATCATTCCAAAATTCTAACTGATGGTACTACACTGACTGAAAGAATTTATCAAGGAATTATCACGCACACGGATGACTAAAACAAGTAGTTAAATACTGTATGATGACAAAAACAAGTAGTTAACTACTGTATGATGTTCTTTGTACTGCTAAATGCAGAGATGTGGCTGAAATACATACCCGGGTCTGTCGCTCAATTGAGAGAAATGCTCCAAGATAAACAAAATGCAAGTGTGCCTCAGTGATATAGCATGAAAAGCTTCGGAGAGTTCGTACATGCTAGAAACGTTGTCCAGGGTTACATCCTTCAACCCAAGCATAGATGTAATCAAACATCAATTCCAGATTTCAAAGCAGCAAAAGGATTCGAAATATCTATATATAGACAACCTTATTTTTAGCTTACCTGTGCAATGGTGTACTCACAGAGTCGCTTAAGCCCTTCCAAAAGATATTGATCAGCAGCTCCGAGCAGATCTTGTGCAATATCCAATGAAACATCTACTGATCCAGTGTATATAAATCTGTACAAAGAAACGAAGTCAACTACATAAAATGATGATCAAAATAAACAAAATGAAGTAAATCCATTGTTTATATATCCAGATCGAAGAATTTGTAATACCGCATCATCAACTCGAAAACCTCCCATCTAATGTTTGGAATTTCAATATCCCTTGCATCTTTTTCCTGCAAAATAAGCCAGCTACATTTTAAGTTCAAAGCTAAACTTAGAATTAGAGTACTAATACTTTTAACAAAGTCCAAAATAAGAACATAATTTTAACCCGAACACCAAGGGGGTAAGAAACCCTAGGCACCGATCTGGAAGAGGAAGGACAACCAACTGGAACATTAAAACACCACAGAAGGGAACTCACCCGATAACCACCATCAAACATAGCACGAAATGCATCTGAAGAAGCAAGAAGGCAGATTCTGTGCGCATAGAACCGCCTACCTGCAAAAGAAAAGAGGAAAAAATCTTAATTAAAACAAAAGCTGTATTTCTTCCACCATTGAATGTTTCTCCATAGCAAGTATCAAAGCTTTAAGCAAGCGGATTGTTAAACAACCTTCAACTAGGAAAGTAACATCAGATAATGTAGCATTGTTGACGTATTGCTCCCCCAAATAGACCTGCATTAAATCATATGATATAACAGAAGCTTAATATATAACTTCCAAAAGCATAAAGTATTCCCCTACATCTGAACTAATTAACAGAAAGCTTTCATTCCATTTCTGCAGTTTGAAATGATCACATAAACAAACATCGAAAAAAATCTGTAAAAAGAACTCTTATAATCACGATTATTGGTTTTTCATTTGGTTCCTGAGTACATTTCGAAATGCATGGGACTATATTAACCAACTTTTTCAAACTTGCCTGTGGTGTTGGAGAAGGGGGAGCAGCATCCATAGGAGAAAGCGTCATAGCTTTGTTGGCCAACTTGTACAGAGCTACAGCACCATCAAGTTGCTGTTTAGGGTTCGTAGAACCAAGAAGCCCAAGAAGCAACTCAAGTCCTGCATGAAAATAGAGAATAATCAACCTCCCGAAGCAACAAAAACACAACATGTGTGCTCCATTAATGCAATATGAATGAATGATTTTGGGATAACGGAAGAAGGGTAAAAGGATATGACCATTATTATCAATGAATATAGTTCTCTGATCATCAGGAGAACAAAGATGAGCTAGAGCAAAAGCCACTCGTCTTTGGACAGGCTTCTCGGCTACGCGCATCAGATACAGCAAATGATTCAAAACCTACAGAAGATAATTAAAACCAAAAACATCAGAGAGTAAAGATACACATTTAATGAGACCTAAAACATAAAAGAGCAACAAAGAGCTAGGTCATTCAACAGCCCAAACAGAAAATATACTAAATAAATAAGGGTAAAGGATGTTAAAGGAATGAAAATGCTTACTCGCCCATGAATCTTCTCCTCTAGTCTTTTCAACGTCTTGGCTACACAGTCTTTTGTCGCCTAACAATACCAGTTCCAATATTTAATCAGTTAAAACGAATAAAAACACAGAGTGGGAAGGGAAAGTTTTGAGCTCTTGTGGATATAATGCAGCAATTAAGTAATTAGCAGCATGAAAACTAAGGGGATAGTATGAGGCAATATCTGAAAGGGTTGACATACTTGAACAATAAATTCTCCATCTTGCAGCCGTTGGACACCACCCACCCTAATAAAGTCGGATACATTATCCTATGGCAAATAAAAATATAATAAAACAGTGTTACTCCAAAAAAGAAAAAGAAGAACAAATTTCCCAGGTCACAACTATAACAAGGTACCATACCTCATTATCTGCAAGACCATAAAGAGCAAATGCAGCATTGTGTTGCAAAGATCCATTCTTTGAATCTAGAAGCTTCAACAAAGGAACCAAACCACCCATATGTGCAATACCAGCTTGATTGTGCATGTCCTGACACCAAAAATTGTTTTTTAGTGATTGAGCTATCTGCTAGTTCCAGTTTATAGAAACAAGAACTTTAGTTGAGTACTAAGTTTCTCGGCAGCATAGGACAACAATTATTGGAAATTTTAAACCTACACATCTAGAAAAGGCCTCACTGAGTGTAAAAGAAACCGCCTAAACAAGAAAAACCATGGAGAAAACAAATCAGATTGTGCCTTTTGGGAAGATGCAAAACATATCCTGAAAAGTTTGAGATGCAGGATAGTTAATTCGGTGGAAAACAAGGATTGAGATGATGGGCTATTTTCCTGCAAAGCCATGATCATCGCACAACTTATAACAACCGCAAAATCACGAGAACAAGCAGTCCATTTGATGGAACCAATTTTGTGTAAACTAGTTTTTTCAAAACAGGGAAAAATCCGTAAAATTAACTTCAGTCTTTTTTATAAAAAAGTAAATATTTGGAGTAAATAAATTACTAGCTCGGGAAAAAGGACAAAGATCAGCAGGGTATGAAGATAAAGCCCATTACACATCCTTTACAGCATTGATAAAAACTTGAAATGATACGGTCAAGAAAATAACAATAATAACCTGTGCCAACCTCCCCAAAGCAAAGGCTGACATCTCTTTGAGCTGTATATCAGGAGAGTGAAGCATTTCAATCAAGGGTCTGACAGCACCCCTTTGTACAATATGAACCTGCAATCAGAGCGCATGTCAAAAAGAAGCAACAATGAAAAAGTAATGGTCAAGGGAAATTAAGTAAACATGGGGATCACTGCTCCTCTTAATCACTACAAGGACAGCAGAAATTATATGAAAAGCAAAATTCTTTCAAATGTTTGGAAAGTAATTTCAGAGTCAACAAGGAAGAAGTATCTTAAACCTAGTAAAGTATAAAAGAAAATCCACTCTTCACCTTGCAATCAGAATCGGTTGCGGCAAATTGCCCAAGTAGCAAAGCAGCCTCTCTTTGGCTTTCTGAGCAGCAGGAGCTGTTTTCCAACAAAACAAATTAATTAATAAGGGAGAACCTTGATAAACTGCAACACAAGAGAAGAGCCCAAAAGTAACAACTAAAAACTCATGCTATAACAAGTAAAAGAAAAGTAAAAAACTGAAGCATAGTAACATACGTAAGCAAACCAATGACAGGTTGCAAAGCCCCAGCAGCGAGAACTTCCCTTTTTATGTTTGGTGATGAATGCACCAGATTGCCAATCACACCAACCTACAAGGTGACGAGATTTTTTTTTAACGCTACAGCTGGTAAAAATTACTAAAACCCAGTGGAATTTGCAAAATTATCTTGTGTTTCAATAAAATTCTACCGCTTCATAGTGTATGGCAGCATCATCTGATCTCAGCATCGAGATGAGAGTAGGAAGAGCATTGCATTCAACGATCTGCAAAGCCATAGTATTCACTCCATTAACTAAACATTGAAGGCAATTTTATCAAATTCAACTTCCAAAGGCAGGTCAGTTACCTGATTCTTGTTTTCATCATTTTTGAATGCCAGGGTTCGTAATGCCCCAGCAGCTGCTCTTTGCACCTTTGTGTCAGTAAATTCAAGCAACTCAACAAGAGGTGGAATTCCACCTTCCATTCTGTCAAACAAATCAAGATAGTTATTGGAATAAACATGAAGTTAAACAAATAACTTGAAATAAAAACAGCACAATTTTAGCAAACCTGACACGGGTTTTAATGCTGCTATTCTCATGAGCAAGGTTGGTGATAGCATCAGCCGCTCTTCTAATGACACTGATAACAGCACGAGAAGTAGAACTATCCTTGTATCGCCTCAACAAATTCACAAGATGCGACAAGGCCCCAGAATCAACTATAAGTTGCTGATGTTCTGGCTGTTACCAGCAAAGGTAATAAATAGCAGATTCAGTGATTAACAATAGTGAATGCTAAATTTATTTGCATTTGCGTCACTAGCATAACATAAATCATGTAAAACCAAAGAAAATTACAAGACTAAATACATAACCAAGCTTTGGTGGCTTAGCAATAAAATCAATAAATCTAGATAGTATTTTCTGCATAATAATAGCATGAACAGATGCCGTCTCTATGCACCAGAATCATTTTCTTTTCACACCTCAAACTTTCTGGAAGTTTAAAATCAGCTTATGTAACATACTTTTTAACCAAAATAACATTTTACAGAAAACTTCATATATTTACTAATGCTACTAACAAGAAATTAAAAAAAAAAAATCATGCATACCATGAAAGAAGAAAATTTCCAATATATAATTCAAAACTTTAAGTCTTTAACTACAATAAATACTAAACTATATAAATAATGACTACTTTTGTAAAAATATAAATATTCAATAAAATCACCTTTACAGCAAGAAGTCCCAAAGCGAAAGCACTTCCTTTTTCAACCTCGTGTTCAAAAGGCTTCAAGCTTAGGTCACCTTCATCAGACAAAGGTGCTTGCAGATGCTTAACTAGAGCTGGAATCGCACCACCTTCAACTACCACATTAACAACTTCCTCTGCAAAAGAGAATATTAAAAGAAGAAAACATTTATTACCAATCATCCTGAAAAGGGATGGCAGCTGTTCGGATGTTTACTATTAGAGCATCTGTATGCGAATCCCATTATGATAGAAAATATTAGTATTACTATCCAGATCCGATTTAGATAGCATTATCTGTTTGAATATAGAAAGCAGTTAAAAGATAAAATCAAACAATAAAGAAATTTGAAGTTCAAATTCACTCATAATTAACAACAGTCTACTTCTAAGATACAAAAAGATAAATAATAAAAATAATTCCGGATTAAGTATCTATTAAAACATTATTATGTTTCATTACGCTTGACAATTTAACTTTAAGTAAATGTTATCATTACAATTTCTAATATTGGATTACTAGCTTAAATTTTTAGTAATAAAGACTACTTGAGAAGGCTCGAACTTCTCCGCAACTATAATTTTTTTTTCGTATTTTATAAATCGGAATCTAAAACGTAAATCTTCTATTCGAATTAAAAAAAAATATTCCATTATCCGAATTTCCAAAAATAAAACAAGATCGGATAGTACCGAATATCCTACATTTTTACTAGTCATATCTAATACCAAAAATTCAAAAAAAAAGTGAAAAACAGAGCAAAATTAAAAAAAGGTGTAAATAAGACTGAGATCGGAAGCTGGAGATTTCAAAAATATTTACCGTTCTTTGCGAGCTCAGCGAGCACGTGAGTGGCACGCTTGGCGGCGGCGCGATCGGATTCGTGCCAGGAGAAGGCGCAGTCGAGGACCTTAACCTGAGCGGTGACTTCGGCCAAGAGAGCACGGCGGGCGTCGCCGGTAGGTAGCGGAGTAGCATCTCTATCCTCTTGAATTTCTTCCTCCAGTTTCCGTTTTTGCCCCTTTCGTTCTTGCAGGCCCTGTTCCTCGCACCTCTGAAGCTCCATCAAGAAGGAAAACCAAAGAGAGGAAAAGGTTTATTATCGGAAATGAGACCAGTGATTTGAAAAGAAACAGTGTGGATCAGGGGTATTTTGGAGATTTAGCAAAAAAAGAGCGGAGCTTTTTTTTTTCCTTCCTTTCCTTTTCTTTCCGTTATGGTCTTGTCTTCTTAAAGAAAAGGAAGGTAAATTTTTAGTTTTGGTCCTTATACTATACTATAAATTTGGGATTCATCTTTTGTATTTTATTTTATTATAATTCGGTTTATCTATTTATATAATGTAATTAATTAATCCGAATAATTAATACCTCGTTAACATATGGTCATGGATTCTTTTAGAAAAATCCTTTCCAACTCATAATCCCAAACATGGACTATTTATTTTATGTTGAAATCAAGGTTGTTATAATCAGATCGATCAATCAATCGATCAGGAATAGGTCGATACACTAGTTCAGAGGAGGTTGAATCGATTGACTTTTAAACCAGTATGGACCGAGTGAATTGGTCTAAAAACCAATTGAATCGCGATTGAACTATATTTTTCTATTTCTAATATTTTTATTTTAATAAATTTTTTAATAATTTATTTAATCAAACTGGACCAACTGCTCGGATCAATTCAACTACTAGACCAATTATAAAAACATTGGTCAAAGTTAATTTTTTTTTAAATTCATGTTAATTCATCAACTTAGAAAAGAAAAATGTTTACTCTAACTCATGATATTTTATAAAAAAAAATGAGATTAAACTATGTAAAACTAAGTTATAAGATTAAATTTTAATTTTTAAGATAATAGAAGGATCAAAATTGTAATTTGAAGAAAATATTAAAGTAGTATCTAAAACCGGCCGGGCACGATATTTCCCTATTTCTTGCCTTGATTGAACTTTTTTTGCCCCTATTAGAATAAACATTGGGCTCTCTTTTTCTCTTTTTTCTTTTAGAAAATAGTCATCGAATTTTGAATTGACTATGTTTCATACATTAAAAGAAAATTTGAAATAACTTTCATTTATTCAATAATTAATTTATAATTAAATTGTGAAAAATTAATTAATGTTAAATGTAATAGTAAGATATATTATATTATTGAAAAGATTTAGGTTCAAATTTTAAACTGTAACCTTAATTCATCTCGATTAGAGTCGTTTCATCAATTCTAATTATAAGTTATGTATTAATCTATATGATGAAGCTTGCTATTAAGGTCCGGTAGGGCCGAGCCTAAACTTGATATTAACACATTTTATTCTTGCTCAAACCTAGCTCGACCCAGAATATGAGCCTAAACTTTTACTTAAATCTAACAATATTTTTTTAATTAAAAAATATGTTGTATTTTTAAAAAATTTTTTGAATAATATTATTATAAATTTTACTTATATCTGCTCTTTTTAATATAATGCTTAGAACTAAACTTATAGTCACTCCTCAACCCATAAATAAGAGAATAATGCACTTCAACACACTCGAGCCCATGCCAATCGAGCTAAAACTCAAATGGCTTGTATTATTTTAATTTAATATTTAATAATTTTATGTAGTGTTTATTTATTAAATTTTATAATTAAATTGTCTTAACATTTTTTTAATATTTACATTATATAGTATTATATATTACTATAGATTTAGTTTTTATGTGTTATAAATTATATAATATATAACATAATATAAAATATTATAAATTAAAAAAAAAAGATTGGGGCCTTAAATGTTTAAACCCGAGTTCATCCCACATTTTAAATAGGCATTTTTTTTTGTTCAATCACATTTTTCAAGCCTAATATTTTTTTTCAAATCCTTTCAAATTTCAAATGGGCCTTCAAGTCTATGAACAGGTCTAATCTGCTATAGGACCTCGATCTCATTAGAGTTGGCAAACGGTCGGATTTAAATTGAACTTTTTTCAAGTTAGAATCAACTCAGGCTTGGGCTTTCTTGATCTCGAGTTTTTTCGAACTTAAATTTTCTTAAGTTTAAACATTTTCAGACTCAAATTGACATTAACAAACTTTCAAGCTCGACTTGTTTTACTAGCTCTAGATCTCACTTTACATTTTACCATCACACTCCCATACCCATATTAAAAATAATGAAAGTATCAAACATTTCATTGGTTTAAAACTTGGGCAACCTCTTTAAACCAGTCAACAATAGAGGTCACATTCTGTTCGAACCATACCTTTCCAAGAACTGTCCACTTTAAGCAACAATGAGGATAGCTTTTGCAGCAGTAGGAAGGTTCCCATAACAAGCTTTTTCACCCAAAAAGCTTTAACTTTGTTAGGCACAATTTGTGTTTCACAGCTTTCTTCATACATGTCCATGCCGTCCATAGCTTGATCTTTAGCCAATAAGAAGCTTGTAGTTAACATAGTGCCGGATAAGGTCCCTGGCCAGTGGAATGTTACAAATAAAATCAGCTTCATTTTGATCAAACTCTTCATGGATAAGTGTAACGCCCCAATTTTCGGGAATTCTGTGAATGTTGGCATAGGTTTAATTATGTTAGTGGGCCTCTAGAAGGCCCAAGCTTAAGATAGAATCCGGAAATTTTAGTTAATTTTTGTTCCATAAGAAAAAGGGGGTGAAATTATGAAATAGGACCTATGTGAAAATGTTTGAAAATGCTATAGGCTAAATTGAAGTGGCCAAATAAATAGGAGTGCAAAATAGGAGGATTTGCATGACAAATCTCCTATTTTACATGTAGTGGCTGGTCCTCATGTTGTTGTAGACAAAATGTGCACTTGATATCCATAATTTATGGTACAAATTGATACAAATTGATAATGGGTTAGGTAAATGTTCCATGATAATGGGTTAGGTAAATGTTCCATGATGGGAATTTCATGTCTTTTGTATTAAAGAATTAAATGGATGAAATATGAAATTTTATTAAAAAAAAGGGATGAAAAGAACAAAGTTTTGTCCATATTTGTTTATCATAGCCTAAAGTTAGAGAAGAGAAAGGAGAGGAGAAAGCTCTTGAATGTTCGGTCACTTGGGGAAGAAAAATTGAAGGTAAGTTCTTGGTAGTTTGCTTATTTTGAGGTTCATGAGTTCTTATTGATTCTACCTTAACTCTTGAAGCATATTTTGGTTTTTAGTTGTGTTGTGAGCATTTAGTCATGAATTAAAATGAAGGAAATGGTTGTTGTTTCATGTTCTTTTGATGAAAAATGAAAGATAGGTGAAGTTGAGCCAAACAAATAAGCATGCATGTGCCTTCGATGCTAAGGGGAAAAATCGGCTAACATGTTGTGCTTTAAAATGATGAAATGGAGATTATACTTAAGTAAAATCATAGATATGTGATGATTGATTGGTGATATACATGTTTAAATAACATGCATGCAAGTTATGCGTGAAAGAGTGAATTTGGTAATAAATCTGTTTGGGACAGCAGCAGTAACGTGACTTTGGAAAATCACCATAAATTGTGGGAGATGAATTAGAAGCTAAATAAATTATGTAATTAAAGCTTGTTGAGTCTAGTTTCAAATGAAATAAACGAGAACATATTTTGAATTCTGTACAATGAGAAATCTGATTCGTAATGAAGAGTGGTCAGATTAGTCAAACAGTGAAACATGCGAAACTTTGAGAAAAATCTGGTATTGATTGGCCAAACCAAAAATTCTGAAAATTTTATGGATATAAGATATATGAGTCTATTTTCAGGGAAAATTAATGACACTTGATTTGGAGTTTCGTAGCTCCAGTTATAAATGATTTAGTGACTGTTGCTCAGGAAGACAGCTTGCAGTGAAATTATGATTATATGGTAAACATTGACAAAAATTTGTTAATGAGTTGCTTATTGATTTCTTATAAGCTTACTATGATCTGTAGGTGTGGTTGGCCGAATATTGTAAGGGGTTAATACGTAGTTTGTATTTGAATAGTTAGATTAACGTGTTAGTAATCCAATTGTAGGCGGTTCGTGTGTGGATCTCGTCAGCATATCGTCGCAAACAGGTGTGCAACTAACACCCTCTTTCTTAGTCTGGATCGGCAAAAGTCGAAAATATCGAAATGTCGAAAACCGGTATTTTGTAGATTTGCAAGTGTGCGAATGCTCGTGAGGTAAATCGATTAATGTTTTTGGTAAGTTGCAAAATTTGGACTGCAAAGTGCATGATTTCTGTGCCCTCGATATTTTTGGGCCAACAGGCCAAAATTGAAATGATGGGCCAACGGACCCAATTCGGTAAGAACTCTCGGTACGTGATTCTGTTAGTACGTGAAAAGTAGGAATATGCATGAAAAACCCTAAAATAGATAAATTACTGAAATAACTTTAAAAGTGGAAAATTTACAGTTTTACCCATAGTAGATTGTAACACCCCGAACCCGAAACCGACACCGGAGTCGAACACGAGGTGTTAACTGGCTTTAACCCCTTACAAAATTTATTTTCCAGACACTGCCCAATCTGTGTACTAGCCGCTTTAAAAATCATATCTTGAGTTTCGTAACTCGAAAATCAGTTTCGTAATTTTTCCCAGAAACTAGACTCATGTGCCCATCTATGTATTTTTTTCTAGAATTTTTGGTTGGGCCAATTAGTACAGTTTATTAGTCGAAGTCCCCCAAGTTGCAGGGGTCGACTACACTGACCTTTTCCCATTACGACTGGGATATCTCCCTGCACGGGGCTTCAATACTGTTGCCGTTTGTTTCTATGAAATCTAGACTCAGAGAGGAATCTGCACATATATGGTACGACCCCTAATTATCTCTGGTTAATTTATAATGAATTTCCAAAGTCGGAGCAGGGAATCCAGAAACCGTTCTGGCCCTGTCCCACTAAAATCTGATTATCTCTTAATATACTGCCCATATGATCTTTTCGTTGCTTCCTCATGAAAGCAGACTCATCGAGCTTCGATTACATAATTTATTCATCAATTAATTCCACTCCCACTATTTTAGTGATTTTTCAATCTCATGACACTGCTGCTGCCAGCATCTGTTACGAAAGTAACTAGGTCCATTTCATGCCTACCCTTGATCCAATTCAATCGAACATTCGTGCCATTTTCGCATGGCTTAAAGTTTACATGCCATAATTCAAACACAACGTACTAGCTTATACATGCCAAAATGATCTTCTAAACACACTAAGAAGAAAGTACCAAAACTTGCTATCCGGTGTGATGACTTCAATGACGGCCCGACCCCGCAAAAATAGATGAGTCCAAGCAACCTATAGTGGGTGACAAGGAAACATCGAGTGAGTTTATAACTCAGTAAGTCATAAGCAATGCACTACCATCTATCAACAACATTATCACAAGAGGAAACAAAATGAAACGAGACAATTTACTCCATCCATACCGAACCATACCATAGTTCCTCCAACTTATCAATTCAATTTCATATCAATTCATGCATTCACATTCTATATACTCATCAATAGGACATTGAAGCAATTTCATAAATCGATTTGTTTTCGTTACAATCAAACGACTATACGGCCTTTCACCCATCCTACGATAAAACTTATGTATGTGACTTCAAGAATATTAGTCACATAGGTTCGAACTTACCGAGCTCAACACCAAGTATAAGCATAGCACCTATTAGCCACGTACTCAAGACACTTACCCGACCCGCTGTCCGCGATCGACTCAATAGTGTCGCACACATAGTGTCCATAATAATTCACGAATGTATATTGAGCCCGCACACTCAGTGCTATATAATCAACTCGCACACTTAGTGCCACGTAATCAAATCGCACACTTAGTGCTACATAGTTAG
Organism: Gossypium hirsutum; assembly: GCF_007990345.1. Classification (NCBI taxonomy): domain Eukaryota; kingdom Viridiplantae; phylum Streptophyta; class Magnoliopsida; order Malvales; family Malvaceae; genus Gossypium; species Gossypium hirsutum. The sequence continues at coordinate 3,744,427 of NC_053425.1, forward strand.
ACTCGCACACTTAGTGCCGCATGGTCAATTCGCACACTTAGTGCATCATATTCATTTCGCACACTGAGTGCAACATAGTCAAATTGCACCCTTAGTGCTGTACAATTTAATCCCGCGCACTTAGCGCCCATCTCATGGTCATAAATGGTTATCCCGCACGTTTAGTGCCGAGATCAACAACTCAGTACATCTTACCTCTTTTCATTCATTCAACAATTTCATCATCACATACGTACATGCATATATATATGTATATTTATTCATTCCAATCAGCATCAATACATACACATTATGACCATTTGAAATACTACCCACTACATGCTTAATGACTTACTTTATGTTGGGTAAAATAATTCCGAGTCGGCTACTCGATGACCTTCGATTCCCCCTTGTTGGACGCCTCTTCTTTAGGTTCTTGAGCTTAAATAATACAAATAAGAGTATTCAATATTTAACTCAATAACATGAATTTATTTATCACATTCGGCAATCACACATCATTAAATTTTCAAACCAAGATGTCATTATATGACCACATATACACATATCCATATACTCAAGCTCAATAATTATAATGTAATATCATGTACCCACTTTAAGTATATTGCCGAATATACTTAATCATACATACACCTAACCAAAACAATTTCCTAAAATCTTCATATCATTTATACACTAGGCCGATTGCCCTCACCAAGTTCACCTATGTTCTTCAACAATTCCTTCATTGATCAAGCACATATTCGGCTAAGAAATGGCAATTTTAGCAACCTTCGATTTAGTACTTAACTTTTACCACATATCAAATAACTCATTTCCTTACTCATGTGACCACGTATATTCGGTCATGCATACACACATAAAATCAATTTGGAGACTCTATCAATCCAACATACATTCGGCACCTTCATCCACCATTCTACCAAGCATGTAATATTCAAACACAACCAAACCCACATTCGGCCCTAGCTCATAACAAGGTAGCCAATTTATTATTTTTTTTATAGTTCAAACACTCCTCTATCATCATTCACCTAACTTTAACATGAAACAACAAAACTCACCATTTCTCATCCAAATAACATGAACAACAACCATTCCTTGAACCCTTTCTCATGACCGATTGCTCATGTTATCAACAAGATTCAAGGTTTAAACATGGGCTATTTAAAACATGCATGCATCTCAAAGACAACATCAAACATACCTTAGTCTAGCAACCACCATAGCCGATTTTCTCAAGCCTTTTTCCCCCTCCTTTCTTCCTCTATTCGGCCAAGGATGTTCAAGAATGAACTCTTTTTTTTTCTTTCTTCAATTCACGGCAACAAGGGGGGTGAGACCATGTTATTTTTTTTTCCATCACCCTTCCTTTCATTTTTTTAATCACCATGCTTATTATTTTATTTTCTTAACATGCATCACTAGCATAACATGTTGGAGACATGTTTCCACCTATAGCATGGCCGGCCACTACATATTAGGGAGGGGGAATTTGACATGCAAGTCCCCTTTTTCTTCCACATGCACTAATAGGTCCTCATGCATTGACCTATCACATTTTTAAATTTTCTCATATAAGTCCTATTGACTAAATTCACATGCAATCGACTAAATCGAAGCTTGAAATTTTTACACATTCATGATTACATATTCTAGACAATAAACATCACATTCAAACCTTTCGGTGACTCAGTTTAGCGGTCCCAAAACCACTTCCCGACTAGGGTCAATTTTGGGCTGTCACAACTCTCCCCCACTTAAGAAATTTTCGTCCTCGAAAATCTTACCAGTAAATAGGTTTGGATATCGTTCTTTCATCGAGCTCTCGGGTTCCCAAGTTGCTTCCTCGATCCCGTGTTTGAGCCACAACACCTTAACCAACGGAACCCTTTTGTTTCGCAACTCTTTCACCTCACGAGCTAGGATACGTATCGGTTCTTCTTCATAACTCATATCGGCTTGAATTTCAACCTCTGATGGGCTAATTATATGCGACGGATCAGATCGATAGCGTCGAAGCATCGAAACATGAAAGACATCGTGAATCTTTCAAGCTCAGGGGGCAAAATCAATCTATACGCAACTGGCCCCACTCGTTCGGAGATTTCGTACGGCCCAATGAATCTCGGGCTCAACTTGCCCTTACGGCCAAACCTAAGTACCTTTTTCCAAGGCGAAACTTTAAGGAACACTTTATCTCCCACCTGATATTCAATGTCCTTCCGTTTCAGATCCGCATACGATTTCTGACGATCTGTGGCTGCCTTCAAACTTTCACGGATTACTTTTACTTTCTGTTCGGCATCTTTAATCAAATCAACTCCGAAAATTTTACTTTCACCGAGCTCGGTCCAAAACAATGGTGTACGGCATTTACGACCGTACAAAGCCTCGTAAGGTGCCATCTTAATACTTGATTGAAAACTATTGTTGTAAGCGAATTCAATCAAAGGTACATACCGTTCCCATGAACCACTAAACTCAAGGATGCAGCATCTCAGCATGTCCTCGAGTATCTGAATTATCCGCTCGGATTGACCATCGGTTTGGGGATGAAAAGCGGTGCTAAAATGCAGCTTGGTACCCAGAGCTTCTTGCAATTTCTTCCAAAATCGCGAGGTGAATCTCGGATCTCTATCCGACACGATAGAAATAGGTACTCCATGTAATCTCACAATCTGAGTAACATACAATTCGGCTAGTTTATCCAATGAAAAATCCGTACGCACGGGGATAAAGTGAGCCGACTTAGTCAGCCTATCAACAACAACCCAAATCGCATCCTTCTTACTTGCGGACAATGGCAGTCCGGACACAAAGTCCATTGTGACTCGGTCCCATTTCCACTCGGGTATCATGATCGGCTGAAGTAACCCTGAAGGCACTTGATGTTCCGCTTTCACTTGTTGACATATTAAACATCTCGAAACAAAGTCGGAGATGTCTCGCTTCATACCATGCCACCAAAACCGACGTTTCAAGTCGTTGTACATTTCGTGCTCCCCGGGTGAATTGACATTCGGCTACAATGGGCTTCGTTCAGGATCATCGGAATGAGTTCCGAATTCCTTGGAACGCACAAACGACTTCTAAACCTCAAACAACCATCATCATCAATCTGAAACTCCCATTCCTTGTTCGGAACACACTCAGCTCGTTTTGCAACCAATTCATCATCGACTTTCTGAGCTTCATGAATTTGATAAGTCAATAATGGTTTGGCTTTTAATTCAGCTACTAACACATTGTCAGGTAGAACAGACAAGTGTACATTCATCGCTCGCAAAGCAAACAGTGATTTCTGGCTTAAGGCGTCCGCAACCACATTAGCCTTTCCCGGGTGGTAATCAATGACAAGCTCGTAATCTTTCAACAATTCAAGCCAACGTCTTTGTCGCAGATTCAAGTCCCGTTGAGTCATCAAATATTTGAGACTTTTGTGATCCGAAAACACATGGCACTTCTCACTAAACAAATAATGTCGCCATATTTTCAATGCAAACACAATGGCGGCTAGTTCGAGATCATGGGTCGGATAATTTCTCTCGTGTGGTTTCAATTGTCTCGACGCATAGGCCACAACTCGACCTTCTTGCATCAATACGCAACCCAACCCGAGTAGGGATGCGTCACTATAAACGACAAACTCTTTACCCGATTCGGGTTGTACCAAAATTGGAGCTTCAGTCAAATGAGTTTTCAGTTGATCGAAGCTTTTCTGACATTTCTCCGTCCATTCGAACTTAACATCCTTCTGAAGTAGCTTCGTCATTGGTGTGGCTATCATCGAGAAACCTTTGACAAATCGTCGGTAATAACCGGCGAGCCCTAGAAAGCTCCGGACTTCGGTAACATTTCTCGGAGGCTTCCAGTTAAGTATGGCTGAAATTTTGCTCGGGTCAACCCGAATACCCGATGCGGATACCACATGACCCAAGAAGCTAACCTCTCTTAGCCAGAACTCACACTTACTGAACTTAGCATATAACTGCTTATCCCGCAAAATTTGCAACACTAGCCTCAGATGCTCAGCATGTTCGGCCTCATCTCTTGAATAGACCAAGATGTCATCAATAAACACAACTACGAACCGATCCAAATACGGCCTAAAGATCCGATTCATCAAATCCATAAACACCGCAGGGGCATTAGTGAGCCCAAACGGCATCACTAAGAACTCATAGTGACCGTACCTCGTTCTGAAAGCAGTTTTGGGTACGTCCGAATCTCGAATCCGCAACTGATAATAACCCGATCTCAAATCTATCTTTGAAAACACCGATGCCCCTTTAATTGATCGAACAGATCATCAATACGCGGCAACGGATATTTATTCTTTATCGTCACTTTATTCAGTTGACGATAATCAATGCACAACCTCATGGTTCCGTCCTTCTTTTCACGAACAATACTGGTGCACCCCAAGGTGAGAAACTCGGTCGAGCGACACCTCTATCCGTCAATTCTTGCAACTGAGCTTTCAACTCTTTTAACTCGGTTAGTGCCATACGATACGGAGCGATCGAAATAGGCGTAGTTCCAGGTACAAGCTCAATACCAAACTCTACCTCCCGAACAGGTGGCAAACCCGGTAACTCTTCAGGAAAAACATCCGGGTATTCACAGACCACCGGCACCGATTCGGGTTTCTTTTCTAACTCCTTGTCATCAAGTACATACGCGAGGTATGCTTCGCACCCTTTCCTTACATATTTCTGGCCAACATTGTGATATACAGCTGGCAACCCCTTAAGTCCGCAGACTCAACTCGGATTATTCGTTATTTGCGCACCTCAAATCGATAGTCTGCTTTGCAATTCACAACCGCATCATGCGCGGTTAACCAATCCAAACCAAGAATAACATCAAACTCGTCGAATGGCAAAAGCATCAAATCAGCCGGAAAACAGGATTCTGGATTATTAGAGGCATCTCTTACACACTTTATCAACAAGTACGCATTGACCCAAAGGGTTTGATACTCGAATTACGAGCTCAGTAGACTCAACAGGTAGAGTCTTACTGGTTGCTAAGGTTTCGCATACATATGAATGAGTAGAACCAGGGTCAATCAATGCAATCACATTAGTATCAAAGAGAGTGAAGGTACCAGTGATGACGTCGGGGGAGAATGCCTCCTCTCGTGCGCGAATGGCATATGCTCTAGCAGGAGTACGGTTCTCGGCGTGATCGGCCGTATCAGAGGCCCCCTCTGACTACCACCCCTGCCTCCTAATTCTCGGTGGTCTACCTCTAGATGTCACTCCACTAGGTCTTGCACCTTGAATCTTATTCTTCTCATCCAGCTCCGTGCAATCTCTAATGAAGTGGTCCTTCGAACCGCATCCGTAACAGGCCCTGTTAGTAGACTTGCCCCAACATTCACCTAGGTGTCGTCTTCCACATTGGGACATTCAGGTTTCTCGTGACGATTATTGCCCACACTAGCTACCGAAGTAGTTCGGGAGCCATCGATGGTCTTGCCCTGATGGAAATTCCCGCAGTCGCCCTCGACTTATTAATGTCCTCCTGAACTTCTTCACTGCTGAGAACGAAACTTACCCGTCGATCTTTTACGATAATCTCTAGCTTCAAATTCAGCCTTCCTCTTCTCCTTTCCAGTTCCTCCGCCTTGCAGGCTCGTTCGACTAGTGTTACGAATTCCTTTATTTCCAAAATACCCGTTAGTAGCTTAAATCTTCATTCAATCCTTCCTCGAATCTTTTGCACATAGCAACCTCATCAGCTACACACTCCCGGGCATACCTACTAGTCTTACGAATTCATGTCGTATTCAATACAGTCATACGGCCTTGCTTGAGTTCCAAGAACTCCTTACGCTTCTGGTCAATGAACCGTTGGCTAATAAATTTCTTCCGGAATTCCGTTGAAAGAAGTCCCAAGTTACTCGCTCGTTCGGGACTATGGAAATCAAGGTCCTCCACCAATAGTAGGCTGAGTCTCGCAACAAAGATACAGCACATTTTAGACATTCATCGGGTGTGCATGACAATCATCGAACACCCGAATGGTGTTATCAAGCCAGAACTCGGCCCTTTCGGCGTCATCAGTTACTATGGCCTTGAACTCCTCGGCCCCACGCTTCCTAATCAAGTCTACAGGTGGCTTACTCAGCCTCACAGGATCAGCGACTGATGGCCTTACAGGCCTTGGGGTGGATTATCAAATTGGAATTGTTGGACAGCCGGGTTGGCTCGGGCATATGCGCGACCCACTCATTCATCATGGTAAAGAAGGCTTGTTTAGCCCCTCACCTTGATTATTCGCAATGATGAGGTCAACAGGCGGCGTCCCTTGTGCAGGAGCAGCCGCTACGCTCTCAACGTCATCCGCTAGGGTTCTTTCTTCACCGGGATCCATTTACTAATCAAGACAAAAACATTTCAACCGTCAGAAGTCATCACCCTTTTAAACATTAACATTATGGCATGTATAGCTAGACTCATACGTGCTATGGTAGTCCTAGAAGAAAACATACTCGATACAAAAAAGTAAACCGAACCGACGACACGAGTAAACGAGTTTATGCTTTACCTTAAATTTATTTTCAGCACTGGCCATCTTGTACTAACCGCTATTAATCATATCT